>NW_008593940.1:0-5477 GCF_000691845.1 Merops nubicus | reverse complement strand
TCTGACTTGGAGTCTCTCACTGGTTTACACCATTACACAGCCCCACTGCCTGGTCTGGGGGCTGGACACGCCCCACAGCACCAGGAGACAGTGGGTGGATCCATGCCCATACAAGCACATCTCACATGCATCCCCTGCTTCTGGGCCTGGCATGTCTTTGCAGTTTCCTTAGATCTTGAAAATTAAAGCAGGCAGATAAGAAAAGGCAAAAAGACAAGCTTGAGATTCCAAATTCCTCCTAGGTGTGGGTCCATGCAGCTTGAATCTGTGCTCTGCACTGGACCACTCAGATATGATTTTGGTAGTCATCCTACCCAATGTGGGACAGTGGTAGGTGGAAAGAGATCTGTTATGGTTTGGCTTGGTTTACAGGGTGAGGGTCTTGGACAGTGTAGTGCCAACCACTGCAGCACTAACTTTGGATCCCACAAGGTTTGGGACTCTAAGGTTGCATCAGGGGCTCAGGTGGCCAGCAAGACCTTAGAGACCCTGAAAGGGGCATGGGTATTAGAAGAAAGATCAGTGAGAAGATGCAAGTCCCAGTTTACTTCCAGACTGAGTTAAACATTAGTGATTTGGTTGTAGGAAAGCTCCCATTTCCAATTCCCCTCTCTTCTGGAGAAAAACATGAAAGTTCTTCTGAAAATCCAGAGTATAAGTATTCGGCATTTCAGAAACTCAATGAGAAGAACAAAAGGAATGTCCACCACCCTTTAACCAACTCACTTCTCCATTCAAACAGAACATTAAGCAAGACCATAGAAGTGCCTGGGTTTTGTCCCTTTATGACCCTAAAATATTTGCTCCTCTGGAAATTTTTGAGGAAGTGTCCTAGCACAAGATTTCAAGAGATCTACTGAACCTGTGGTTCCACAGCTCTTCCAGGTTATGTGGTGAGTTTAGATAAATCATGACAATTTCTGCCAGAGAACTCTTGCAGCCTTCTGAGCAAGTGAGTTCAGCGCTCATGTTCATCAGGAAGGTTAAAGTTCGCTTGTCTTTGACTGTCTACTGTTTATAGCACGAAACCCAAAGAGCACTCCCAGGAACCTACAAGCAATTGCTCTTGCCTACTTGTAAGTACTATGACGCATTAGGATGGGACTTTCCACACATCTGGAGAACACTATACTTAGGTCTAATTTCCCAAAGAGTGCGCTACTGCTGGGATCAGCCCACCTTTCAAGTTCCCCTTGTTGCAAACTCTTGACAGAGAGCTATGCAAAAGACACCTATGTGCAAAGTTACCTCATTTTTTTTCTTTCCTTTCATGGATTTTTTTTTTTTGGGGGGGTTTTCTTGTTATACCTTAAGTGATCATCATTAAAAATTATTTTGCTGGTTTACTGAGTGTGATGTCCAGGGTAAACCTTCTGTGAAAAAGTGAATTCAGATCATTTACCCGAACAAGCTCTGAGACAAGCCAGTTCCCAGGATTTGCCTGTAGTTAGTTGTTTTCCTACATTTCTAGTAGTTCATACAATAAGATTATTGGGCCTTCAGTAATTTAATAAAACTTCCCCCTTCTAAAGAAGGTGCAGAGGTTGTTGTTACAGTTCCATGGAACAATTTCTTCCTCCAACAGAAAACTGCTTCTCTGGAAATTTTTCAGCTTTGGTAATACATGTATACTAAAGTTATAAAATTCTATTTCTTTACGTATGTGCTTATACTTAGATTTACCATTCTGTTTATTACTTTATTTATCCACATTTCTGTGAGTTTTGGTTGCCTTTTAATATAAGGAAGCACTGTATTAGCACAGTGTAGAGAGCTGTACATTCAGCTGGTGCTTTGATACTTAGTACTGTATCTTCATTCCCCATCAGGCAGAGTCCCAGAATTTTAATCCTCAGTATAATTCTAACAAGTTTTAGGAAAATGTAATGGTTTGAAACCTGCTGCCCCTGGTGGGTGGAGAGCTGAAACCCTAAACCAGGTACAAGCCTGAATTCCCACTCCCCTTTTTTCCTGTCTTCGGGACTTCCTGTCAAGGTCTATAAAAGGGGCGAGAAAGGCACGCCTCTTTCTCTTGCTCTCTTGCTCTTGCTCCTTTGACCTTCTACCTGGGCACACGCTGCTCGGCTGCTCCCTGTGCTACACGTGGCCATGGCCATCTTGGAGACCTAGGCCTGATCTACAGGCTCTTCCCTGCCTCCGTCCACATCCAAGGATTCCAGCTTCAATACACCTCAATCCAGCGAGATCCAGCACTGGGGAGCCTCAGCACAGCATTTGGGTTTTGTATATTTGGAAGTTTAATCTTCCTTGCCTTGTTGTTCCTATAACCCCCCTTACCCTGTTAAACCCCTACCCTTTTTCCTTTCTGTACCCTGTTTAAACCCCTACCCTTCTTCCTTTCTGTTCCCTGTTAAATAATATATTTCATTTTGTTAATTTTCAATTTGGTGCAAGGTTTTCATTACCCCTGCCTTCCTTATTTACCTCTCTACCTGGGAAACTGAGGGATAAGGGAGGTGGGACACAATTCTGCCTTCTAACCTGGACAGAACAGAAAAGCATAATTGAAAGTCCATGTATAACAAACATTCCTAATAGGCTAAAGTAAGCAGTCATCTGTCTGTTCAACAGATCAAATGGAATGAAAACCAGGTAGCCATAACACAGCCAGTCTTATTTACTAGCTCCTCTTCCTGTTCCCAGCTATAAACACAAATGGATCTCTAACGTTACCAGAGGAGTGATTAATTTTACCAGTGCCAGAAGAACAAAACACTGCAATGCTCCTGCAAGGCTCTCACAGGCGATGTCACTGCCCAGCCTGCATTGACCTCCACTGTTGTGTGGGTGTCTGAATCCTCTTGAAGCTGCTTCCCTCTTGCTGGTGCACACAAGTCCCAGTACCATGGTCCACCTATGCCTAATTGACCTTATGCCTGCTAGCAGCCAGAGACTCCTGGATCAGACGTAACAGAGTTTCTTCCTTTATGAGAACTGCTAATCAATGTAGGCTTTTAGAGAATCTGTGTATGGATGATGGGATAGGTTTGAGTGGGACAGATGTGTTGCCAGGAATAAGCAAGGTGTCCTCCAGGAGAGTTTGGAGTAGTTAGTTAGAAAGATGAAGTGTGAAGTCATGATGCAGCTAAACTTTGAAAGCCATAGTTTCAGGACATACCCAGGGTCGCTACAATTTCTGAGGGTTTCTTATGCCTATGGAGGAGATCTTAGATAGGTGATGTTCCAGCTGTTATTTTTCTCCTCCAGTTAGAGGCTGAGGATGCTCTGTACAACAGCCAGGGAATGCCAAAAAAAAAAAAAAAATTCCTTCCAGCAGAAGGAGATTGTTTTAATAGGATGAGTTGTCTGCCTTCTGCAAATTAAAATGAAAGGATGTTCCTTCAGGGAAAATTGTTTCAAAATAAAACAAAAAATGTTGTACTTAGAAAATCTAAACCATTGCAACTTTCCCCAGCTTCCTTTGTTTGCTTTAGCTTAAGGCAGTCTGGATTTGTAGAGCACACGTTCCATCACCTTCCTAGGCTGCCCTTCCTTTCTCCTTTTTTCTTGTTAATTCAGTCCATCTGCATATGGTTTCCAAGTATCCTTCTTCATCATGGAACTGGCACTCTGGATATGGTTTATGGAGTAGTTCCTAGGGATAAATACTCCAAAAACATTGGACAAAATGTAGACAGAGATTCTTCTCCAGCTCAGGAGCTTCACAATTAACCCTATGTTTGCTGCCAGCAGCTGCATGCACCCTAGGTAAACCTCATACAGACTGAAGGTAAAAGGTTGTATTAGGTCATTTTTCTTCACAAACTGACCATCATGTTATTTAAAGTCAATGTATGGGGAAATGTCCCTCTTTTCTGATCAAGTCTTTAATCCTGCAACAAGGTTAGCATTCATTACGTGTCACAGTCACTTTTACAGCAGCAAGGAGGCTTTGACAGTCCAGGCAATGCTCTCTGGTTTTGGTGGTTCCTCATTGTTTCAGGATGAACGTATCTCCCAGTCTCAAATGCATTTACCCCCATGGCATTCATCTGGGTCAAAGCAGTGACCACACTTTATGGATTGGGAACTGAACCGCAGAGAAAACAAAGGCTGGAGCAACCTGGGCAAACACATAGGTTCCCACATTCTGCCAGGATTCCCCAGCTCTCACTGTCACGAGCACAGCTAAACATTGACATGTACTCTATATCTAGCTGAGGTCCTGCTCAGGCAGTTCAGCAGCCTGAGATCAGTGTGAGACTGGAGCAGCAATGCTTGTTTTTTACAGAGGAAGAAATGATGGGGAGGGTAAGAAAAAAAGCAGGACTTTTTTTCAGTGGCAATCTGACTGCTTTTTCAGTGAAGTATTAACCAAGAACTTCCTGCTTGGATACACCTTTCCTCTAATTTTTGTCATTGTCATTATTTACATGAAGCACATAGCCGTCGATGGGCAGTGAGTTCTCAGGGATGACTTGTAGCTGGCATAGCAACAAAACATATACACTTGTGTGTCCACGTGGTGCATAACACTGACTACTGCCGGGTTGCCTCATCCCTCCTATCCTAACACCTTGATTTTCACTGCAGCTGGCTTTGCTCTGTGTAAATATCGAAATTTTCCATGTTGGAGAGCTGCTTCCTTGTGGCTATTGTTATTCAACAACATTAATGTCCAAGGAATATTATAACATCTATTCCATGAGGAAAACTATGCTTTGTAGCAGTACATCAAGTCTGGCAGACCAGCAGTTTTCATGGCAGGGCAATGTCCTTCGCTAAACCCAGGAAAACCTGCCCAATTCAGTCAGTTTATAAGTCTTTGAAAATTACTCTGTACAAATATGCTATTGAAATGCCTTTAGACTTCTTTGCAGCTGAGTTGCCTTTTGGTTTCTCCATGTTGCTCAGGCATTTGAACAGCCAGTCCTTGGGACTGCAGCTTGTGCTGTCTTCATTACCTTCACTTCTGGCCTCCCCTTGCTAACTTTTTCAAGAAATCACTTTTGTATTCTCAACAATTTCTTTAATCTTCTAATTTTTGTGCATATGTAATTGAATACAGGCAGTCTATCTCACAGCAACAGACTGAACTGATTTAAAATGATTAGAGGATCTTATTAGATGCTAGAGGAGCACGAAGTGTTTATACTCCATTTGCCTGTAATGCACCTTAGCCAGAGCCATAATTCAATTTATGCACATGGATCAGCTTTTTAATGCCTTCAAGGAATAATTATTGTCATTTTATGTTTCAGTATGTCTATTCAGATTAAAAATGTTGCAGCTAGATTGAAAAGGTTGAATTCTTGTTTGTATCATTTCAAGTTAATGGGTTTTGGCACTTTCAGAATAGAAGTTATTTTAAAAGTTGTGATGTAGTAGTATCAAAAATACAATTTTGCAAGATGTGAAGGCATATATTCCTCTGTGTTCTTACAGAATCTAGCTTAATGAAGTGTGATTTCATTTAGTATTTTTTAATGAAACCTGTATCTATGCATATATATATA
>NW_008593939.1:0-3719 GCF_000691845.1 Merops nubicus | reverse complement strand
ATTCTATGAATATATGTTTAGCTCAAAAGAGTGTTTAAAATTCAGTAAAGGAGGAGGAAATCATGATAGAGAAATATTGAGGCTATAAAATGGAGTAGTGGATAGAACAAAAAATAAATATTCATGGTAGTGTGTAAAATGTCATGTAGTCACCTGTACTGTAACTGGTATCAGTATGTATAGACACATGATACAGGTAATTCATCACCTGCAGTACATTTCTTACTGTTCATTAATTTTTTTTTATTATTGGTTCCTCCCATTTTCTTTCATTCAGCCTCCTGATGGTCTCACCTGCATATCATGTTCAACGATATCATATTGATGTGAGGGTCTAACAAAATCAGTAGGTCTTTGTTGACTTAATTTCTTGGCTTTGGGAAGAAGGGCTGGCTAGGGGCAGAAAAGTTCATTATCTTAACGTATGCTAAATTCCTGGGAGGCAAACTCTAGGAAGTGCCACCAAATACACACAGTTTGGCTATGACCTTGGTACACAACCATTTTAAAAACTGATGATTTTCTTTAATCTTTGGTTTCAGCTCAGTTAGAAACTTGCATGTTGGTTGAGCTCTGCTTGTTTCTGCTTATGGTTCAAAAGCACCAATATAAAACTATTAAGCATCTCAAGTTTTCCTAAATTAGTGTGAAATTTCAGTAAGATAATAAATTTCCATAATTTCATTGTGTAATAATAAGAATTACAGCTCTTAGACTAAAGAATTAGCCTGCACCCCACAGAAGACCAACACAAGACCTCAACCATCATTTTATTTCACAGCCACAAGCTCCCTATACCTCAAATCAGGAAACCTGAGCCTCATGTCTACTTAGATATGGGGGCAGAGTTTTGCTCTGTAACCAATTCCAGTCCTGGTAATGTGAAGATATCTTCTTAGTGGGTTAGGCTTGGAAAAACTGAGAAATAAACTCAATAAATAAGCAAATTCTTGTTTTACTGCTGCAATGTCTGGAAAAAAAAAGTCACCATATTAGACTATATGTCTGCCAGGTAATTTATTTGTAAATAAGTTATTGTTTGATGAAGTGTGTCTGTAATTTTCATAGGTCAGGAAACTTAGAGAGTAAAATCAGTTTACCAAGAGGGTAAGGCATGGTATGATGTGTATAACAGATGTATTTCTTCATGAACCACAGAGAATTTATTTTACTTAACAGCAGTTTATAATCAAAGAGCAACTGAACTTTTAACAGTAGGAAGGAGAAACGTAACAAACCACACAGAAGATATATTTTACTTTGCAAATCACTTTTAAATTCTTGCAATGCCCCTTTAAGTCCTGATTCTAGCAATATGTAAGGCATAAAAAGTGCTTTTAAGTGTTGCTTTTAAGGAGCTGTTCCCCCTCTCCCCTCGGAGGCATTACAGCGATCGCTTTGCTGGCTTGCTCCTTCCTTGTGCTCCAGTGCAGCGTTTGATGGAGCTGATGTTGCATGTCCAAAATGTGCACCTGGGAAATAACAGGGAAAGATTTTGAATGCAGTGTTTTATTACAGACTCGGGGAGTGGGGAGAGTCACTGGGGTTTTTTTCTGTTTAGGGTTTTTTCTTTGTACTTTGGACTCAACAGTTTTCTCTGGAAGCCTATAAACCCAGTATCTGAAAAGCAAAGAGTTAGTTACACACCCGAATCAACAGCTTGTTATTTGTGATTATCAACCACTATCCAAGCACAATTCTACAGACTCTGGTGTTTATCCTCTTACAAGTGTTTGTTCTCAAATGAGAGCGTGTGTGTAACTCTGCAGTAAATTTAGAAACAAATAGACAATGGGTTGATTCCTAGTTAACTTTTTATCTTCCTTTAAAACACACTCCGTTGGCCAAGGCTGGATGTGAGATATTGTGGGGCTCATAAAAAATTCTTTTCTTGTAAGTCTGTTTACTTTAATGCCATTTTGCCATCCGTTTTGAGATGATATGAACATATACTAGGTGGAAAAAAGTGGGTTGCCTCAGTACTTACTATGAGGGAAAATAAGTGATCAGACTACATGAAGACATTTCAAGGTTGTTTTCCGGGCAAGACTTTGTTTTAAAGAGTAAGAAAAAAAAAAAAGTTATATAAATAAATTATGGGACTATAAACCTTTCAAGGGAATGACAATTATTGAACTGGTTTCCAAACAATATTCTTGAAATAGCTGTAGCAAAAGTTTGCTTTCATCTCTAGCTGCAGTACGTTTATGACAAGATGCCAACATATGTAGTGGAAGTTGCATTATATCTGTCTCTTGAGGGCTGAAAAAAATTGACAGTCCTGAGAGAATCATCAGGGCTTTATGATGACAACCTGGTGGAGGAAAGAAAAAAAAAAAGGATTGACTGTGAACAAAAGAGAACAAATACAAGGAGATAACAGACAAATAAACTATATGTAAAGTGAAATTCACAGAGGTTGAGGCTGATGTTTAAGAAAATTCTGTCTGATTTTGTTTTTTTAACAAAGAATCAGTTAAGGTCCTTGAATCCTCTGCTGCTAAATGAAATTAAAAATGTCTTGGCATTTAATCACTATGAATTTTAACTTCATTGATATCTATGCAAGCCCGATAATTGAAATATATCTATATAGAGAACATATATTCTCTATAAGATATTAATCTCTAAGATACCAAGTATAGAGCGAAACTGATTCCAAGCACCACACTGCTTTCTGATCTGACAAAAATATTTAGCTGCCAGGAAGAAAACAGGACAAAAATATGTAACAAATACTCTGGAATATCTTCATCGCTTGTGTTTTGCTTCATGGTCCTTTTACTTCAGTGTAGTAAATCATCAGATGAGATTTTTGTATTGCAACTTACTGTATTTAAAAGATTCAGTGGCGTTTGAGAGGTTCCTCAGAGTTCTTCTGATTATTCCCTCTAGCTTTCATTTTATTTTGCTCTCTACTCTTTAGTCTCTGTTTTGGCTCCTGACCTATTCTCTCCGATCTTTCTCATTTTTATAGAATATTGTTAATGAAGTGTGTACAATGTTGCTTGGGAAAAACATGGCACAGTGATTTTCCTTTATTTTTAAATTGTGTCTGATTCCATCTAGCAGCTGCAGGCCCCTTTTCTCACAAAAGAATCTGATTACTGAGTGTGATTAAAATGAATTTTTCTTTCTATGGCAAAGTGTTTTTCCCAACTGTGAATCTGACAAGCACGTGTTTTTCTGAGTACCACTGTAATGCTTAAAGTTGTAAAGACACAATCATCACAAGACTTTTTATTTACTATTGTTCAATACAAACAGTGGAGAGTGAAAGAAACTAATGAGGTCTTTGATAATCAATTCTTATCAGAAATGTCTTGGGCAGAATGTGGTTTTTCAATTATCATCAGTTGTTCTGTAGCTGTGCACACAGGCACTTTTTTTCATCCAGAAGTGCTGATTTTATCTTTATTTTAAGAAAGATTAACTTACATTTGAATGCCTGAAATTAAAACTGTTCCTGATTGGTCTGCTTTCTTGACAACTGGCATTAGCTTCTGTTGCATGATTTTCCATGTAAACACTGTCTTGTAGCTATTGAGCTACATCTTTAGAAGGAAAAACTCGGAGGAGTTTCTCAGTAGGAGAGCCAGGCAACTGGCATGGAGGGGTTTGGGGAATTTGTGAGCAGGGCACGTGTTTTTAGGGAGTCTGTGAGAATAGAAGAGCAGGTAGTGGGTAGAATAGCCTAGCCTGTCTCTAGGGAAACAACG
>NW_008593938.1:7558-9652 GCF_000691845.1 Merops nubicus | reverse complement strand
GTCTCTCCAGTGTGGGGGCGGCGGGGAGTTACACCCCACAAACCAGCCTGACGGTGAGGGAGAAGCACTTCCATGAAATATGAGATTGGCAAGCTTTGGATTTTGGCTGTGGGGTTACGTGAGTAACGGTCTTCAGCATAAATAACCGGTATCGCACACTGAGAGGGGACACAAAGCCTTAGCCTGAGACACAAACCCCTGAGGTATCAGCTGCTCCTCTTGTTCCTAGGAAGAGGTTTCAGTGTTGTATTAAAAATTAACTGTTGGGTTTGCTTTGATGCTGGTTTTCTTATTCATTTGGTTTGGTTGTTTTGGGTTTTTTTTAGAAACATTTCAAGCCATACATATTCTTCTGAAAGAGGGAGTGGGCTCTGAAAGGCAGACTTCCCAAACACTCCAAAGCTCTCCAGATGCTATGCTAAATATGTGACCTCATAAAAATTCACCATTAACCTTTTCAACAGTGTAGCTGACAGTAATTTCTAACTGGGGGAGGAGAACATCTGTACCAACACAAAGCTGTATCTGCATTTCCAGCAGACAGAGACTCAGCATTTGCCTGGTCCTGTAAAATGGCTTTAACATCACAAGAATATTCCCTGCCAGCTTTCTGCATCAGTTCTGGAATAAACTCAAGCAAAAATTCTAGTATAATAATCATCCCCGCCAGGCAAACCTGAATGCCACTGACTGGATCTGCACTGACTAACAAGAGACCTAGATACCCAGATCTGCTAGGAACGCCTCGTAGCAGAGCTCTAAAGCTAGGTGTGATGATTCCCTCTGCAAAAATCTGTTAAATGGAGGTTAAGGGTGAAGTTTAGAATTGCAGGATCACTGAGGTCAAATGGGCCTTGTGACCCCAAAAGACTGAAATGTGCATGTGCAGCAGAATTAGGGTGTTGCTATACAAAATACATTTGTAGAGACTGATGCAATAATTAGCCAGAGTTTCAAGGCACTCTGCTGTGGCCAATGAGATCAACTGTCATGTAGGCGTTGCAAGTTTCAGTCCTGCCCTCCAAAGCTTTCCATGACTGAATGTTGCACTCCCACAGGCACTGCCTTTTGAATTTTTTTCTAGAGAACCAAGCTGCTTAATTCAGTATTAATGTTTCAAATTGCTATTATATACAAATGCATATCCAGTTTTAATTTACAAATATGATCCAATAGCTTTAATTAAAGAAAAGTAAGATTAGGAAGCAGCATGACAGTAATTTTGAGTCATTTTAAACTTCAGTCCAGGGACTGCTGGAGATCTGTGGGTATTCAAAGATGCTGGTGAATGGTACTTAAGTATAAAAAACATGACTTCTGTCAGTAAATGCACAATGCTTTACCACTGACAAATTCTTCGGGATCTGAAAAGGAATGAAAACTCTTGGGATAAGATGAATGTGATACATTATTCCTGCCTGTCAGTTTTTGAACAGAAGCTCAGTGTAATTTAAAAAGGAAAAACAAACAAACAAACAAGTAGCTACAGTGCAGGACATCTTCAGCACATTCATTGAGGTTGCTGTGGGCACTCAGAATAGCCCTATTCGAGGGATTGGCATAGGGCTCACAGTACCTAATGCCCTACCAGAGTAATTCAGTCAATTAGGTTAATTAAGATTAACATGAAAAATGAAACACAAAGATCAACTGTCTGCGTTACAGAACTGAGCAGATCACTGGAGGCAAGAGGCCATAGAAAATTTCACCATTGAAAATACTGATTTCTTGAAAAGGAGACAATAAAAAGGATGTCAGATTGAAATTATCTGATTAAGGGTTCAAAGATGTAATCCCTTCCAAATTGTCAAATGGACTTTACCTTAAGGGCTAAAACAACCTGAATTAATTACATTTTCATATGTGAAATGCTGGGGTTTGAGCCCCAAATTCAGGTTGACATATGGGTGATTCCCACAGCCCTTCATAAAGAGGGGGTGAGTTTGCCTTATAGCTTCCCCCCAGGGTGCAGCCGGCCCTGCAGGGAGAGCCAGAAGGGAAATGAGCCCCAGGAGTCCCGCACTGAGTTGACAAAGGTCAGGTGTCTGCTTGGGGATAAAAGCTGGGACCACTGGCAGGGGGGGGGGGAGGGGC
>NW_008593938.1:3147-7527 GCF_000691845.1 Merops nubicus | reverse complement strand
GCACTCCACAGAGCTTCCTGGTTCAGGGCAGACCTCCTGACTCTCCCTGGAGCTGGGCCCCAGTCTGTTTAGACCTTTGTGAACGCGGGCGATCGGGTGAGAGTCGCCATGTGGGCACCTTTCTCTTATGTATTTAACTGGCTGGTCTGGCTGTTTCCCATGCCAACTGTGGGAAACCTGGGGTCACTGTTTGTACCACCTGTTGTGGGCTGAGTCACATCTTTTGTGGGATCACTGGGGGTGGTGTTGTTTATGTACCAGCTGATTGAGTTGTTTGTACCCCCAGCGATCATTCATGGAATGTCCTTTTTGTATACAATACAATCTGTGTATTGGTTCATCTTCCTGCTGGTGTTATCATTTTTGTTGGGCCTGGTCATTGGCAGAACAATATGCTGCAGGCTGAGACTGTGTCCCTGCTCATGGCAGAGGGGTTGGAATTGGGTGATCCTTGTGGTCCCTTCCAACCCTGACAGATTCTGATTCTGGTTTTGCAGAGGACTTAGTAGCATTGGTTTGATGGTTGGACTTGATGATCTTGGAGGTCTCTTCCAACCTAAAGGATTCTATGATTCTATGCCCATGAGTCGTTACCAGAGATGGGCTAACCTGCAATGACTTGTCACCACTCGGTGAGTGAGTCCTGTCTGAAATCTGTGTTTTTCCTCCCTGCCCTCTCAGCAATTCCAAATATTCCTAAGCATAATGAACACCTTAATTTCATTATCACAAACTATAGAAGAATAGGGAAGAATCTCTTAGGATGCAGGTGTAGCAGTCTGTACTTGCGCTGAGATGCAACACCACCCCAAATACAAAGTTGCACTAATAACTACAGTTGACTAAAACAACATTCAGTACCTGCAAAAAGGAATTGTTTCCGGACAAATAAAAACTTGGTGGCAACAGATTCTCCTGACACAGGCTTAAAATTTCCTTGTAATATCTTGCATCCTAACAGAGGTTTGAAGTTCAGAAAAGCTCACTTTTCTCAAAGAGATGAGGTATTCAGGCTTAAACTTTCAAACATCAGGAAACACAGGCATATGGCACATCTCCATATGAACAGACCACTAACCTTTTTCAGTGTGCCAGTATATATAACGTACCTGCTCGCCCTTAGCAGGTGGGTGCATGGCTTAAAAATGGATTAGGGATCTAACATCTTAACATCTGTGTAAAGTGAGGCTTGTGTTGGGGAGAATTGTAGTGAACATGAACCTGTACTTAATCGCTACGTTCAAGTAAAAAGCTTATTCTACATAATTCTACACATGGCATGGTCTCTTTGCTCCTCTTGACATCCCTTTCTTATTCACAGGATGCCTTTTGATAGTAGACTCTCAAATACCACTCTTAGAGTGAAAATCCTAAGGGTGAGAAGGTCCCTCTGCGTCAACAGTATCCGTGGTGGGCTGACCCCAGCAAACAGCCAAACACCCACCCAGCCTCTCCCTCACTCCCCTCTCCCACAGGATGAGGAGAAAACAGAAGGAAGGCTAGTAACTTGTGAATAGAGTTTCAGAAGCCATGGGACAATCAAGATCTCTTAAATGCTTGTTTTTGTTTCCCTTTATAAAAAAAATTTTTAAAAATTTAAAAAGCAAGCAGTTGGGAAAAGATGTATCAGGACTCTCAGGTCTCTCCAGTAGATGCAGCTTTTCCAGAGGCATTTCCTTCACATATTACTCTTCCACTAACTACAGTTCTATTCAGTAGCACTGTGTGCCATGTGCAGGCGATGCCAAATACCAACTACAGCTTCGGGAAGCAGCGCTGTGTGTAAATCCTGTGTAATTCAGGGGTTTCAGCCATTTGTGTTCTGCTGACCACAGCGTTTTCAGTCTGAAGGAAATTAAATATCCCCTGGTGTATCAAATCCATGTTAAAAAGGTTCTCCCTGGCCAATACACCCACTTTGTTCAGATATCACTGATCACTTCACCAGATACAAGTCACTGAAGTCAGGCCCTTTGTATACTTATGTCTATGGCATCTACAGGATCCAATTTCACTGATAAATAATAATCTTAAGTGTCAGATATTCCAGTGCTTACTTCTTTACACAGAAGAGCTCAATGTGAAAATTTCAGCTCAAGTTTCATAACCACATAGGCATTTCATGCCAAAGAATTTTTAAGTGCTAGTATTTCTCATAAGGCTAATTTTAGAAGCTATTGGTGCTAATAGCGAAGTCCATTCTGCAATTTTATCTAATTTTCTTCGAGAGAATCAAACTGAAGAAATTGAGTTTATTGGATTTTTTATTTGAAATAGGAAATGGAAAGTAATAAGTTGCAGGCGGGAAAGAAAAATGGGAAAGGTGGGAGCTGCAACAGCATAGAAACCCCCAGGGACAAACATCAAATGCAATAAAGGAACTACAGGCACAGAGTGTGAGCTTTGAAAAGTCAATTTCTTGTCTGTAAGAATGCAGGTTTCAGAAGCCATGGGTGGTTTCAGCCATGCTCTCAGACAGGCAACCTTTTGGCATTTGCTTGATAAATATAAAAGCATTATATTAAAAAAAAAAATGGAGCACCTATCCTGGACAGCAGCATAATATGGTATTTCTGTACATGAAAGAAATATTTTAAAATATAAGCTCTTTTCTTGGGAAAGGTTTTTTTTTCATTGTTCAGCTTTTTCTCTGTTTTCCCATAAATGTTTTCAGTTGCCTTCTATTCTTATCCATCCTTTTTACATTCCAGGTGTTTACAGCTTTTTTTGTTATTAATGAATCATTTAATATACAACCTCAGAACCTTTGGCATACAACTAACAGGAATTAAAAAAAAAATACATAGGAATTAACATTAACTGAAAACATAGCTGATGAAAAGACTGAGGCATTTTAAGTGTTAATTTTGGCCTGTAAAACAAAAGTTATTTGCACAAAGTTATGTTTCTAAGCAGAGCCAGATTCTTGCTATAGTATCAAGTTATAAAATTATGTAAGCATAGAGAGTATACATCATTTGTCACTGCAATGTAAGGATTCCAATTCTCTGTTCTCAGTTGACTGATTTCTCCCTGAAATCAATGGAAGGGTGAAACTGAACAGAATTCTGTTGCACAAATCAGAATTTTGGCCACGAAGTTAAATTCTTGTCTGAGATAGTTTTCCCATGTACTTTCTCATTTGATATTGACTTGCTCTGTCTCGTCTTCATAATCAACTAATGCACCTTCCGATTCTTGATGACACACAAGCTGTCAAGTGCCAAAGGCAACAACCTTCTCTAAGGAGAACAGGAAATGAGGAAAAAAATTGAAGTAACCATAGCAAAAATCCAAAATATTTTCTGTCTTCCATCTTCCTGTAATCTCAAAAGTAAAACCATATAGTTGTTTAAAAGAATGAAAATGAGCCTGAGAGATTTACTTTCTATCAGAAATACTAAAAGGATGAGAGGGATGTTCTGCTCAAAATGAAGCAATGGATCCTTTCATAGGCACAACAGGAGACAAGATGCACAGCTTCACTCCATGCTTCCCCTCTGATGTGTCTGCCTACCACATCAGCTATCACATAAGCAGTGTTTGGCAAGGTATCTTCCAATGTGTTCTCCCCAGTTTGAAGTTACAGTTCCAGTCCTGGGTACTCCACACAAACTCCCTATTTGTCTAGATGATGGCACTTTTACATTCACTCTTAAGTGCTTCTACAAGCTGTGTGAGCAGAGGAAGCAGAATGGCAACTAACTAGTGCAGATCTCAACCAACAGTACTGCTCCAAAAGGACGCCCTTGTGTGTCCCCACAGCAGCATGAAACCAGTTGTTTAACACAGAATCATAGAATTGCTCTGGCTGGGAAGGACCTTTAATATAATCAAGTCCAACCATTAATCTAACACTACCAAGTCCACCACTAGACCATGTCCCTAAGCACTTCATCTACACGTCTTTTAAATACCTCCAGGAATGGAGGACTCCACCACCTCCCTGGGCAGCCTGTTCCAATGCTTGACAACCTTTTCAGCAAAGAAGTTTTCCCTAATACCCAACCTAGACATGTTCATCTTAAGAAGCTGCAGCAACCCAAAATGCTAACATAGACTAAATGATGTGTTATCAGTGATGTGTATCTACTGGGAAAGATAGAAGGTTTAGTTACAATAGATAAGACCTGTAATTTTGTTCAGCATACACATTAATTTGGTCATGGTCCAAAACAGAGAAAAAAAATTGGTATAACATTTGAGAAACTGACAAGAATTGCAGTATTTTCATCCCTATAATTTCTTCTAGCTCTGAGAAACCTGAAGTTGCCTGCAAAGCTTTTGTCCTCCAGAACACTCTCAAGTATGTGCTACTATAAGCAGTCACTTAAAAGACTGTATAGGTATCTTCTGTATAGACATTTTTTTTCTTATCCA
>NW_008593938.1:0-3136 GCF_000691845.1 Merops nubicus | reverse complement strand
GGAAAATAAATCATAGAATTGTTTAAGTTGGAAAGGACCTTTAAGATCAAGTGCAGCCTTTAGCCTAACACTGCCAAGCTACCACTAAACCTAATCACCACATCTACACGTCTTCCAAATACCTCCAGAGACAGTGACTCCACCACTTCCCTGAGCAGCCTGTTCCAGTGCTTTACAACACTTTTGGTGAAGAATTTTTTCCTAATATCCAATCAAAAAACTTCCCTGGCACAACTTGAGTCCATTTCCTCTTGCCCTATCACTTGTTATTTGGGAGAAGAGACTGACACCTAACCTCTACATATATAAATATCTCAACCTCTGCATTAAATGTGTACTTCTTATGATACACATGTGTCTGTTAATGTGGGACATATTGTGATGAGCCATTATAGTATTTAAGCCAGATGTAATTTTCTAACTAAGGATTATGTTCATAGTAGAGCTAGAACGGTGCAGAAAGCTTTACCATATACAAAATACACTTGCTGAGTTTCTATCAATCCATAAAGAAAAACCAGGGCTTGTCACAGCCATGTTTATTATAAATCCAGATGCTGCATCCCCATGAGATAATAGAAAAATAGGTACTGTAAAAGATGAATGTACATGATGAAGGCTAAAATTCAAAAGCTCAAAACCAGCCCCAAGGCAATGAAAGAAGGAACCAGCCATGAATAATAAACATTCTGACAAATATAATTCAGCATATTAAATTCTGTGGCCTATACATAACTCAGAAAAATTCAAAAATACACTTAGGAAAATACTTTCAGACACACTCCAATAATGTTTTACTGTCCTGTGTTTATTTATTATAGTTTTCTTTCCAAATTTTCTAATTGAAAACCCTACCCTTTTCCTTTTTGTAGATCAGCTAATTTTTTCCTATTTAAGCATGTCTGGCACTAAGACTTACTGGAGATATCCACAGTGCACAACATTTGCCCAAAAGCAACACATTCAGATTAAAAATGCCTGACACCTCCAGACAAGGTTTGAGATTCTCAGAAGCCGAGATCTTTTCCTTGCCAAGCTCCAAGCATTTGCCAAGTGCCAGCTATTAAGGGAAATCTTTGTTACTAGGCTTACATCAAAGCTCTTTTGATAAAGAACAGCTTTCACTTCAAGTAATCCACATGTCACAGCAATTTTATGTTCTTTAATTCTACTACTGCATTACCTAGCATCTCAAAACCAGAGCTGAACTCATATATGCTAAGAGATCATCTTCTCTGCAAAGAGTCAGTACTCTGCTGGAGCAAGTTTTGTGTGCAGTGCAAAGGGTGAAGCCGGGTTTCCTATGAGATCCACCATTTGGTAAGCTCAGGATGAACCCAATTCAGTTACACAGAAGCTCTCCTCCAGCGTGACACCTTATTTTCATACTGTGTATCTACCACAAGTTATTAGTATTATTGACAAAGTCACAGGAACTGTTTTGCTAGATCAGAACTGTATCCTAGACCTGTCTGGCAGTGATCAGGGACTTGGGTTTCAGAAAAAGATCCCCATTTCAAATTCTGTTTCCTATCTTTGGAATAAACAAGTCACATTAACAAAGGCAGTGCTTAAACACCTTCTGTTCTCCTCCTCAGGCACACTACCACAATCATTCTGCTGGTACTACTGGTCTACTGATAATGCAGGTGGTTTGTTGGTCTTGGATATAATGCTTACTTGAAAAAAAAACACAGCCTAACAAAACCCACGGGGGTTTTAATGATACAGCCAGATAACTGATGAAACCTCTTAATTAAAAATATAATAGCAAGTAATTTAAAACAGGATCTTCCTCTGAACTTTATGAGCTTTGCTGTGCTACAAACTATTTCTGTAAGGGTATGAGGAACATGACAGCTTTTGATTAAGTCATCTGGTCAAGGGCTATTAGGTATAAAATGACAAATAAGGAGGAAAGTGATGTATTAAACACACATAGATGCATAAAAATTGCCAAGTGAGCAGGTGGTAACAAAGCCAACAGTGAAGTGCAGAACTCTCTTCATTTTCTTCAGAACTTTACAAGAACTGCATAAAATTGAAATACTACTTACAGAAAGGTACTGCAAGTAGTTTGATGCTATCTTCTGCACAAGGAAGGAGAAATCTGTGCTGTTGTTTAGCCTGCTAGCCAGCCTTCTGAACGTATTTTACCATACCAATCTCATTACAATTTGCCTGTGATGATACTGCACACCAACTGAACAGGGAAAGGGCATCTCACTGCAATAGTATTTAACACCCTACTCAGCATTGTATCTTACTTTGTGTTTAGTTCAAAAGGGTAACTAGTTCAAACTCTTATTTACTTGTTTCTCTTTTTTATGTCCATTCTGCAATAGGCACTGGTGTCATTGCAGATGCCACATTCCAGCTGTGAGATGTGGAAAAGTGTTCTTAATAAGGAGCAACAGCCTGTCTTTGGGCAGTTAATCTGTCATGCTCTATGTGTGTATGTCTGAAAAAAAAAAATCTACATGAAAAAAAAATACCTAATCTAATAAGGTTTTACTTTGGAGTCTGGCTGAGTGGGTTTGTCTAATTTTTTAAATAAGTAAACTATGCAGTTAGAAGAACTGGCACACCATGGCAATGTGGGAATACGTCAGCCACATGCAATAATAATCAGTGAATTCAATGCTCACTTAGCTCGTAGATGAACACATGTAGCTGTGTATATTCGTGATACCATGAGCTTATGCAACCATCCCAAAGACAGCAGGAAAGGATTTAATGACAGAAAAATACCATCAACAGCACTATCAAGTCCCTTGGCAAATACTCTCAATCACCTATTTTCCACGCTTTCCATCCTGCAAGTTCTTTAAAATATCGTCCCATGTAAAGATCTGAATTTACAGCATAGTAGTTCAGTGTATAACTTTTCAGTTTCTCTTAAGAGGAGCTAACCTGCTGGAGGCGGGTGTTTCCCGTGTCTGTTTGCTAGCAGGAAGGCCGCTATGGCAGGTGGCTATTTGTTTAAATGACCTCAGGGCACTCAGACCGCTGACAGCTCCCTGCAGTCTTTCCTTGCCGTACAGCGGTCCCCGGAAGGACGGCGGCTCCCGCGGCGCCCGCCCGCGCAGACCGGCCTCTCCGGTCACCGCTGTGAAGGCCTTAACAGGGCGCTGCA
>NW_008593937.1:6954-20235 GCF_000691845.1 Merops nubicus | reverse complement strand
GCCGCCGGGGCTGGTTCCAGCCTGGAGTGGGCTCGGCACGGCCGACCGCGGCGCGGGGTGAAGGAGCCTCTCTCCCAGGGCTGCCACGGACTGCCGCAGGCCATGAGGTGCTTGCCTGTGCTCCTGGGCTCTGACCACCACCTGCTGTGGTGCTGGAGAGAGAGCAAGGGGGCTGAGCAGGGAGGATGGGCTTCTGAACTGCCCCAGGCTCGGGTAAGAGGCAAGCGTTAGGGTTGTTTCGCTGAAGGAGGAAGTCACTCTGCAAGCATCAGCTGTCTGAAACGCAAACCACACCTCTTCTGTGATTCTGGGAAGGAGTAATATTGCTAAGGAGAAACTTAGCTTTAAAGAGGTTCGTGGCTTCTGACAATGATGGCTATCGGGATGATGAGAGGATCTTGTGTGGAGCTGAATGAGATACGCAGCTAAGCAGAAGAATCGCAGCAAGCGTCAACAGAGAAGATATGTGTAAGATTAGAAGTGAACACTGCTTTTTTTCTAAGTGATTTTTGCCAGCTGCTTGAAGTACCTTCCTGTGCCTGCTGGAAAATATTCCAGTACGTTCTCAACCGCTTCATTTTCTTCCAGTGGGTTAGGACATTCAAGGGCATGTATTTGTCTTGCTACATAATTCTGCAATGCGTTTTCTAGTGACTAGACACTAGAAGTACTATCAAGATCACATATAGTAACCAAGAAAAGAAGATGACAAGGTTCGTATGTTTATCTTTCACCTGCAGAGTTATCTCATGCAGTGAAATGTAGAAGATGAATAATGGCCAAGTCTGGAGAGATGCTCATACCATTGCTGTCACAGCTCTGTGATTGCCAGGAAGGTTTCAGCTTCAGCAACCACCATCACCACCATCCTCTCTGCCATTACACAACATATCTCTCCTGTTCAGACTGGCATGAGCAAGGTGCTTTTTGCAGACTTGTGTGCGCTATTTGTAGGTAGAGGACTTCTACATTTTAGTCTATTTATAGATAATACAGTTCATCTCATCTCGAAAACAAAGAAAAGCAATTTCGACAGCAGCAGGTGTGACAATATATTTAGCAGCTGCATGTCTTCTAACATGCTGTTTGGTAAACGTCATGGTTATTAGCTTTTTTAGCTACAGGGTGGTGCAATTGCTTATTCTCCGTTGAATTTTGCAGGCTAGTTAATGGCTACTTCTAACTTTATCCAAGGAGCTTAACCCAGTTTATCCAAAAGTGCAGAGCTCTAACTGGGGTTTTTACCTTGTTCCACCTCAGTTTCCTTCACAGCTCCACGTGCTTCTTGCTGATGAAGGCTCTGTACAGTCCTATGTATTTATTGATCACAGTGTTCACGCTGCTAGGGCACAGGAAGAAAAACAACACTTTTGTCCAGTTACAGCTGAAAAGTCTTTGTTGTTACTTCAGTGACACCCACTGCGAGCGCTCTGGGCTGACCTGCCGGTGTGGCTTCCCTGGGAAGTGACTCCATGCCAGTCTGCCTACTGAACAGGGGTGTCAGGACTGCACCCAGCCCTGGGTGCTTCTCTCAGCTATCTAACTGCTGGTAAATACTGGGCTTTTCTGTTGAACACCTGTCCCCTACATATACAAAATCCAGGGCTGCAGGTTCTTTACTGGAACTGACCCTGAGAGCTGTGAGAGAAAGCACAGGTGGCGATTTCAGCAAACCAGTCACTTTCAGGAGGCTCCTTCTGAGCCAGGGAGTGGGCACTCGGTGGTTGTTTCTGTTGTGTCATAGGTGGGAAACTTGCTATAAAACCCTTGTCCCAAAGCTCATATGTAAATAATGCCATACACAAAAGCAGTATAGGGAAAATGTTTCTATCTAGAAGAACAATTATCTCTTACAGATACCTGAAATGTGAGGTACTACTGGTAAGCAGCAGTGGTACTACTAAAGATAATCTTACAGTTACATAGGACTCAGTTAAGAGTTCAACTTTTTTCTGTGTTTTCCATTTTGTGCTTACATCCTAAAAACAGATAATACGTTTTTCTTCTAATGGAAATATTTCCTTCTAAACTACAACATGTGATGTGTTAAGATGGCACTTTACACTAGGTCCATGTCAGTAACATATTGGAAGAACAGTTAAGGCAACAGCAAGGAGAGAGTGTCTTAAAGGCAGCTAACTTCTTTCTGACAAGTAAGGAGGAGAGGAGCTCCTGCCAGCCTGTCGTGACCAGGAACAAACACTAGGGTCTGAAACAGTTTTCCACAGGGGCGCTTCAGCGGCGGCTGACAGAGCAGTTGATCCTCGCACAGGCTGCTGTGGCTAGTGGTGGCAAGGGCAGGACATTCCAGTAACCTCAGGATGGACAAACACCACAGAGCAAGCTGAGCAACAGGATGCTATAAAAAGGGAGAGGGAGGACAGATGAGCTGAGGAAAGCTTTTAGGGGAAAATTAGCTCTTCTTAATATTTTGTTGCCTTTTGCATGTTCAGAAAGCTTGGTTTTAGTGAAGCTGTGTCCAAACAAAGGAGGATTATTTTTCTCCTCCTTGCTGTTTCCAAGAAAAGACCTGTAGGCATTTTCTCTCCTTTGTATACATGAAACTTATTGGCATTCTCTCTCAGAGTATAGAAGCCCATTTGCCATTTACAGATAGTGAAATGGAAGTGTGGTAAGGTGTAGGTTGAAATTTTTGAAAATTCTCTTGAATTGAGGAACAGATACTCAACTGCTGAACATCAGTGCTGAAAGTTTGCAGCTTATTGACTCAGCTTGTAGATGCATCTATTGTGCACTTCTGTTGCTATGGCCCAGAGTTAGGCAGAGGGACTTTTCCCCTTCATGCAAGCCTCATTTCAGGAGATTCAATTCATGGCAGAAAGACTATGTCCATTATCAAATCAGCGATATCTGTGGGAGGATGATTCACAAATTGCCAACTGCAAAAACCTTTTAATGATTCGACATGACCAGGAAACCTATGATTCTGCAAGTCACAATTTTATGTGGCAAGCGAAGTTGGCCAGCTCTTAGAACTATGGATATGTTTTATGCAGACAGGGAAAGGCACCATTTTCTGCTGTTCCCTGTAAGCTGGAACTTCTGTTGAAAAGCTAATCTGCAAATACCAACACATGGGGTGGCTGAAATGAAGTATGATCCCTGGCAGCTGCTGCCTGGAATGGGAATGGTGCTCATTGGGCTCCATGCTGCCCACCTCCTGGCCAGCAGCTGTGACTTTAGTGATGGTGTTAATTCTGCTCAGTGTCTGCTCCCTTCCTGGGTCCAAGGGCTGGGATGGGGCTGCCCTCGGAGCTGCCCTGGGGTTTCAGAGCTGCTAGGCAGGGGAGCCAGCTGGCTCCCTTGCTTGCAGGGGCTGGGTGCCTGGCGCTCCCCTGGACTCCTGCGTCCTGCTTCATCAGGGATGCTGACCCCCGTGCCGAGGCCGGCCTGCTGGGAGGGAGCCCTGTCTTCTTGGAGAGTTCCAACTGGCTTTGACTGGTGCGGTGATGAATGGCTATTCCCAGGGACACTGATACACACATACATCATTATCTTTGGTTCCCTTGCTGTATAATTACCAGACATCATTCAGTCCTTCTCTCACGAAGGAAGCATTTCCCAGCGATGCTCCACCTGCCCCTTTGGCAGCGTCCGCAGCACAGAGTAGCCGAGCAGCCTGCCAGCCCCTCCGGCCTTCCTCGAGCCCTGGCACGCTCTTGTGAGGCAGAAGCCATCTGATACCCGTTACTCAGCTGTCCTCACACGGCTCATCCTGATGCCAGCTTGTTCTCTCCCCATCCCCACGCCTCTGTCCTCGGCCGCCTGTGCGCTGCCTTCCGTCTGGCGGTCGGGCGGCACCGCTGCACCTCCCGCTGCTGCGTGTGCTCACCTTCCTCCTCAGCTCCGTACCTCCTCCTTCAGTCCCCGAGCTCTCTCCTGCCTTCAAACCTGCCTTTCCACAGTGCCTGTCACTGGGGAGCCACAGCTTCCCCTTCCTTCTTCAGAACCTGCGGGCGCAGCCTTTGCACGTCCCAGCCCCTCCTGTCCTGCTCGCCTCTGCCTTCCTCTCCCTTCTCTTGCTGTTAAATGCTGTCGCAGTGTATCTTCCCTCCTCCTTCACCATTTGTCCTGAAGCCATGACAAAGTCAGCTTGCTCTTTGTCTTGCCTCATTCATCTCCCTTCCACTCAATAACCACAGCTCTTTTTCCTCTGGGATTTGTTCCACTCAATTTGTCTTATTTCTTAAGGCTTATTTGATTCAGCTATGTGTATGTTTATGTGGGCATCTAAATCTAATGACCCATTTTTGAGGCCATTGGTTAGCTGAAACCTCAGTGATAACAGAGCGAAGGTCTTCAAAATGCCAACTTCCTGCAGGTTTCAGGAAGATTGATGACTGAGTGAAGAGGATCTGCACTTGCTTTTACTGCTGGAAAGACTGCAGCGTGTGCTCCTTCCAGTGAATGCACAATTATTAATTGTTATTAGTGCTTGACACTGGGAAAAATATCAGTGAGACTTCATATTTTTCTGGAAAACAGAAAATGAAATCACAAGACAAAAATTAGTAAGAAAACAGACATCAGGGACTCTGTTGCTCACAGAACTGCTTGTTTTTTCACTTCTATGTGACCTAATGCTCAGCATTTCATGATTTAGCTTGGAGACCTGTCTTTTTTTATTTTAAATTATCTTTTATATTGGTTGACTTCCTTATTCAAAGTGTCTCATGCAAATCTTCAATCACTGGGTTTCTGGTTTGACCTCCATTTGTGAGCCCGTTCTTTCTGCATCTTGACTTCATCTTCTTCAAGGTATCACTCTTCATGTTTCCAAGTTCTCCTTTACCTAATGCCTTCTGCCTTAATGTTTCTTCCTTTGTCCTGGTTTTCTGTCTGAGCACTCTTCTCATGGTTCTTTACTTTTGTTCCTACTGGTGACTGCCTTCATATCTGAGCATTCTCCTTATAATCTGGTCCTCTGTAATTGAGAAAATAGACTTTTAAATGCAGAACTGGAGAAAAAAGACTTGATTTTTCTGAAAGGGAATAGAAGAATATAGTATCTTTCTGAAACTTCATAAAATTAATTCATAGCCACGGTAAAAATTCAGCTGCCCTTTTATCAGCCTTGATAAATTTTCATATAAATGTTCGTTTTTCTGTCACATACACAATAAATCTTTCTCTTGTTACAGGCTGAGATGCAAATTGATTTCTGAGCCATGTAGAATTATTCTGCTCTAGAGTTCATGCAGTGAAGAAGCTTTATGGCATACAAGTCTTGTTTTGCTTATTTTATTCTCCATGACCTTTCAGTAGTAGCTAATATTTAAAGAAATCAGTGGGCAATGATGTTGGGACCTTCTGAATGGAAGAGTGTCAATACTTGGCATGGAAATACTTATAGTAAAAAATAACAAGAACAGAAAAAAAAAAAAATCAGGATGAATGGTTGTTTCACCCTACCACTTTCAGCCAAATTGTTTTAGAAATACCAACAATGAATTAAAGTCAGTGCTCCAGAGGTAAGGTCCTAAATCATGTGCTTGCAGAAAGAATTTCTTACATCCTGAAATAAAAATACAACTGATACAGGGAATTGAGGGCAGCAGTATTTTATAATTGAGTGACCAAGAAGGAGAGATGGCAGAGAGGAGAAGTTCTCTCCAGCAAGCCTGAGGGTGGGGGATGCTCCTCATCGTCAGTCCCGGCACACGTGGAGACATCTCCCCAGCAGAGTTCTCAATCACTGTGTTTCATAAATCCCAGAGACAACACACAGCTGCCTGCGTAGGAGTGAAGTGAAGATCCTGCCCTAAGTGAAAATTTGGGTTTGCCCTGGGCCATTTCTGCAGGAAGTTTTGCTGGCAATGTTTGGGCTGCAAAGCACGGAGGGTGTAGCTCTACAAAACAGGCAGCTTCATTTCCCCAGCCAGGAACAGCTCCTGAGTGACAGCAGGCACAGCTCCCAGCTTCAGACCTACTTCAGGCAAAAATAAATGGAGCAAATGGGAGTAAGGGAATTTAAATAAAATAAAATTTGTAGTAGCTGGCTGCCTCGTAGGGTGCTACTGTTCGCATCGTTGCTGTGAGACTTCAGTGTTTTGGTCAAATGGTTACTTGCTGTTAAGCTTCAGTCTGCTGCTTCTGCATTGTTTGTAGGGAAGTACGAAATGGTCCCTCGATGATGGAGTAGCTGACGGAGGTGGGTTGCAGTTGAGGGTGTGTAGCAGTAATAGTCATATAATTGCAGGGAAGGCAGAGAGTTCCAGCAGGTCACTCTTTTTCTAGAGCCAGTAGAGGCAAGCAGTTAAGAGTGTCTGCCTCAGTTGCAAGAAACATAAACTGTGTGAAACATGCAGGAGAAAGGGAAGGTTCTTACAGGTACACATAAACACTGGTTGGTTGGTTTAAAAAAATATTCCAGCTATTTTATCACTGAGAATCTTCCAAATGGGAACTTTTCAGGTGACATCCACCAGACAGTGCAGACAGCCTGAACCAGCTACTGGGAGAAAAGTGTAAATTGCTTCCTCTCATCTCAAGAGCATTGGTTTTGTACCTCAGTTATCACAACATTCATTCTTTCCTCCGGAGTGTTTTAGTGAGAACACTTTAGAAGCACTCTTGCCCTATTGCCTTAAATTCAAAACCTCCCTTGCCCCTGGATTAAACAGCAGACATTCCCTCACTCGATTTATTTTACTTTTCTTCAGCTGTTGGTTTGCTGTTGATTCTAATTTGCTAATATTTCTTTTTAAATATGTGGGATTTTATTCAGTAAAGGATCTCCAGGAAATCAAGTGAAATGTGACCACATTTTCCCACAGGTCTTCAGTAACAGAAAATAAAAGCAGCATAAAACTTTGCCATTATCTCATTAAGACCTGTTTCTGCTTTCAGCTTATAACCTCACTAAATTAGCATTAGATGAACAGACCTTTATGTTAAATTCATTGCAGAGTTGTGCCAGCAGGACTAGTTGCATTTTAGTGGTCCCTCATTGCCTGTTTGCACAAAATTATAGCAAAACCCTGAACAGTAAATTAAAATGCAACGCAACGTTTTTATGGTAAACTTAAAGTAGTTGAAAGCTTAAGCTTCGTGTAGAACTCCGTTATTGCTATGTAAAGCATGTTTTCCAGATTTAAAATTCTGGATGATTGATTAATTAAAAAAAAAAAACCTTGGAGTAATTAACATGCATGCCCGAGGAAGGCAGAAATTATTTATACAAAATTGCATCTGGTTTATTTTAGCGTACATAGAAGAAAACTTGAGGTACTGACTCTCTTCCAGGACTCCTGACTCCATGAACTAGCACTGCCTGGGTGCCTGTTTTTAAGTCTCTTTGGGTCGAGTTCTGCCTTGTGTGTATTTCATCTCTCCTCCCTGTGACCCAGCAGTCTGTGACCATGTTCTCCTCTTGCTTCCTACCTCTGTCTCTTTTAGCAATGAGCCCTTTTTGTCTGCATCACGCCTGCTAATGTGTTAGGCTATAGTGCATTAAGACACCATGGGAAGTGTAATCTAGGTATGGTAACTGTTGCTACAAACTGCAGCATAACCCAGGCTGTTGAAAGCTGTTGCCAAAAAAAAACCCAAAATCAAACAAACTTAAAAAAACCCTGATGAAAAAGAAATCAGTTTGATAGCACTGCATCCCTGTCAGCTCCTGTTTTACCTGGCAGTCTGAGAAAGAGCAAGGGTTCCCCAAGCCCATCGAAACAGTAAAGACGTAGTGCTGGTTTGCACAGAGTTGTGTAACAAAAGCTTCTCTGTAAAGCTGACTTTGACAGCTAACCTGCAGACAGATGCTGACCAGAAGGGAAAATGACTGAAATGGCTTTAATTTTTTTTTTATATTTATAAGATTAAGGTCCATGTCAGCTCGTACCAGAAGACGGTAAAAATTTTAATTCAGAGTTTTTGTTCTTGCTTGTGTCTGGACTGTTGAGGAATATACGATCATATGGGAACTGGGCAGTCTACCCAGCCTGCATGTGGAAACAGGCAGTAAGTGTTACTGCAGCTGGCCAGCAGGCTCTGAATTATCTCCCGCTTTATTGTGCGCTGATCACTCCTTGAGGAGCAGCCCATTCATCTCTGTTAGTGTTTATGGCTTCCCAGAACACTGAGCGGGACTCACAACGATAGAGGCACCTCACTTTACAAGTGAAGCAGTTTGAAAAATCAGTCCCAGTGCATTTTAAAAACCAAACCAACCCAAAAGCTGCCTAGGATAATTGTTTATCTCTCATTGCTTCTCTTCTAGCAGCACACGAAGGTGATTTTATTCCACACCACCAGGTAAGCTCTTGTCAATGTTCGTGTAATTGCATAACTCAGTTGTGAATAATGTAGCCAAGGGAAGCTCGAGGTGATGACACCTTTTAATGCTGACTGCTAGGTGTTCTGTGTATCATAGAAAGTACAATTAACTCTTTGGGGTTGCGTAGAAATCCGTTAGCTGGATTGTCAAGGTCTGAGACTAAGTTGGGTAACCCTTAGAGGAGACTCTGTGAGCTCACGTGAGCTTTATTATCTGCAGCAGCTCTGTGGTGAGTAGCTGCACAGGTTCACTGCTTGTCACAGGGATAAACAGCTTTCTTGTTAGCTCTGGACCTGGCTGCTGGCAGCCGCCTCTCTTTCCCATTCCTCGGAGTCCTAGCTAACTTAAGTCGTCCTCTGAGAGGGAGTCTTGCCTTTTGCCTTCAAACACTGCTGCTGCAGGAGACCCTTTTGCCTTTTGATGGCAGAAAGCATTTCGTGGCTTTTCGGATGGTAAATCCCACAACTTGTATCGCGTGGACACCTTTGATTCCTGTATGTTCCTTTAAACTTGCCTGGCAGATTCTGAACTGCTGCAAATCTCTGCTGCTTTTAGAGAGTCTACACCCGCTCAGACCAAATGAAGCTGCGATCCAGGATCTGTCTGCTTACTGCCAGTGATGTGAATTGAACAGGCTTTTGAAGATTTTAACAGCCTTTGTAGTCAACCTGGAAAATAATCAATGATTTAATTGTTCAAAGTAATCTCTTTACAGAATTTAGAGAAGTTTGCAAGACAAAAAGGAGCTGGTTTGTTTTTTTTTTTCTTTTCTGAATTTAGGCCTACTTCCCAATTGAATCTGGTCCAATATTACTGCTTTGGTGAGAACTGGGACTATGAAAACAGTACGTTTGGTAGAAGAGCCTCACGCAGCTCATTCTGAGGATAGTTTGAGAAGGCTGAATATTTCAATAGTGGATGCTTCAGTGGGAATATGACAGCAAGGGCTAGGGTGGGCAAGCAACCTCTGTAAATGAAAAGTCCTTTAAACTGTGATCACTTAGGATGAATGTTCAGAAGCATTCAAAGGAAACATGAACCTTTGTGAACCGACACAAAGAGAGACTGTAAGTTCAGCGCAGCGCAGCCAACTGAAGGCTGTAGCCGAGGAGCCTGTGGAAGCCACAGGAGAAGGTGTAGGCACAGCCTGCCTCTTAAACCCCATGCTCAGAACCAACGTGCAGCTTGTTTGTGCAGAAGTCAAAACCAAACCAAGCAAACTGCCTCAGAGCTGGGCAGCATTCCACCCACACAGGGCTTGTTACATCATGCCTTAGAACTGCCAGCGAGAGCTTTGGGGGCGTTAGCAACGCAGCATTGCAGTAGTCCAAGCTCCAGCCAACAAGCCAACGTGTGGAGCACGTAGCTGGGCTTGCTTTGCTTTGTGGAGCAGGGCACAGCTCCCGGCCTGCCCCGGCTGTATACACAGTAGCTCTGATCTACACGGGTGCACTTTTCAGCAGTTTGAGTCATCTGAGGCAACCACGCAGTAAAGAGTTAGGTTACAAGTCCTGAGAGGAGGTGAGCCCGGTAGCTGACTTGAGCGTTCAGACCGGCCACGGGACAAACTAGATTTCACATTCAAGATACTGAACAACTGTCATTCCCCGTTGCCCCTTGAGCCACATTTCGTGCCTTTGTGAGAGTGGATTTCAGTTTCTTTTCGGCCTAGTAAACTTTGGGCAGAAGGTGGTAGTCTGAAGACTTTGCTGACGTGCTGTAGTTTCCTCTCCTTTGGAAATCCACAGGCCCAGTTTCGACCAGCTGATTTTGTTAAAGTAGTGATAATAAAGGTTAATTGGGGATATAGGCTCTCATACTTCATTAATTAAATGCCTAATTTGAGTGAGATGCTTGTTGTGGGAAGCAGGATTTTTGGTAACTGCTAGCTGCAGAACCTTCTTGGGCTTTTCTGTCAAGTGCCTGGCGTGCAGTTCCCATGTGGGCAGGAAGTTTTCCTTTGGTGTGCATGCAGCAGCAGTTTGGGAATTGTTGCCTCGTATTCCCTTCCGACTTCTAACCCGACTCGGTAGTACCTGAGGTCTATGACACAGTGCCATCTGTGTAGCAGCTAATATGTTCACCCTGCCTGATCCCAGAGCATTTTCCAAAATAATATACGAGTGTCATTTACAGAGCACTGTATGAGGCTTATTAAATAAGTAACATCTGAGTCTTACAGCTGAGTAAATATTCCACCCCTTCAATAAAGCCTGTAGTCACAGCCTACACATGGTACGTCTCAGGAAGAGCCGAAGAGCGTTGGCATTGCCAGAGAATATAAACCCTGATGAAATGAAATTTGTACCAATGGGTCTGTTAACAGTTAGAAAGAGCCCCTCGGAAGAGGGTGTGTGATGAAACCTTAGGATAAAAAAGCAGCTCTCCTGCATTCACTGAAGACTTGAACTTTAAAGGAGAACACTTTAATTTAATTAACCTCCCCTCCCTGGATACCAATAAAAGAGCAAGTTTGTCGTGCCAACAGAGAATTAAAACTGCAGTAACTTCTGACAACAATCCAGTGTCCAGCATTATTTAAAAAGAAACAATAGCATCAGTCCTCGTGATGGGTCACTGCTGTCTCCCTCAGGGTCTCGGGGCTCCTCACCCAGTGTGGCTGCTGCTGCTGCTCCCCTTGCTGCCTCGCCCCTAGGCAGGAGCTGATCAAAGGTCATGCAGCCGATTGGCAGCACCGACAGCAGCAGCCTCTTGTTCCGGGTCACCCCCGTGCTGTACTCACCACTGTCACGAGGTGTATCTCACACCAGGTCCAGCCAGGTTAATCTGTCCCGAGCGTGTGAGGTGTGGGCAGGTGCCCTGCTGGAGCTGTGGTGAGTCCAGCTGCACCCCAGTACCACAGCACCGGGCACTTGGTCTGCGCAGTAACGAAGCTAAATCTTGCCACTGACTTTGCACAAAATTTCAACAGCAGCCAAAACCAGAATTTAAAATCCAGAGAGAATGAATTGGAGAAGAGTGGACTGAAAAAAACATATCAGGACAGGCAATCTCAATCAGGTTTCACAGGGCTCGTGAGGCTGATGGGCGTGCCAGCCGAAGGGAGCAGTTGGTCTTGCTGAAAAGCAGATTGCTTGATTATCCCACAAAACTAGCTAAGGCCACTGCACGTGTTTGTCTTTCTTGCAGGAAGGAAACCACCACACTTAGAGTAACAAAATAGCATGAAGGTTTCTCTGCACTAGCCACCAATAACCATTTCTGTCAGTAGTTGCTATTTGGTTCACCTAAGTGAGCATTTTGAAACATGTCTATTACAGTAGAGATTTAAAATGTTCTTTGATGTGTGCTTGTTCTGATTAGGGATAAGTTGTGTGTTTGTGACCACAGCCCTATCATTTCAAGAGGTGAAATGGTCAAAGGCGCTGTGTGTGTGTATATATATATATATATGTATTTTATGACTGTATTGCTGTTGTGAGAGCGAGGTATGGCCAGCTGCCACGCAGCATGCAGAGGAAGGTGTTGGCAGATGAGACATGACCTGCATCACTTCTTTAGGTGGGAACAGAAGCTGCTCTGCTCTTCCTGGTTATGCAGAATACAAGGTCAGCCCAGCTGGCACACTCATTTCTTTCCACGAGGTGCTGCTGGTCACCTCTTAGGACTCTGCCTCTAGAAAATACTCCTTAGTTGCTGAAGCCTCCAAATATTTTTTCAGGTTTTGACTGATTGATGTGTTTGTAACATGTAGAAATAGTTGTATAGGTGCTTCATTACAATTTAATATTTAATTCTCTAATTGCATTGTCTTATCTGTGTAAAGTTTTGTGTTACACAAGTGTGAAAGAGAGAAAAAAGAAACAAAGCTCGTAATAAGTGTGACAAGTTTGAGGCCATCTAGTGATTGTAATTTCTGGACTGACTACAGAGGGACGCTGGAATGACTAGAAACTGCTGTGTAAATCCTGCTGCTCCAAGACGTGTGTTGCCATGAACATGCTCTTGGCTCGGCAGCAGTTAAGCTGTGCCTGCCTAGGTCAGTTCACACCCATCCCCCCTCATGGCACTCCTGCTTCTGTTATCACACGGGGATGTGGCTGTAGGATCAGCAGGCAATAGAAACGTCTGAAGGAAATAATAATTTGTTTTCAAATAAGTTTGTACAAGATTATGTAAACTTTTAATCCATGCTGTCTCGGCCGACAGAGGAGCTAAGCTGTCTTCAGCCCTCCCCGGGGGCAGCTCTCAGGGTTCAAAGGAATCACAAGTCTCATTGGAACCTGGACAGAAGTGTATAAGGTTGCTTTGCTGCACTGACCGTGGCAGAGGGTAGAGCAGAACATGTTCCCACCTGGCAGCTGTTCCGTGGGACCCTGTAAAGGGAAATTCAGTTGGGTGGAACTGGTGAAGAGTTTTGGTTTACCTTTGCTAACGTGAGGCTAGGTATTTTTTCTGTGTGTTTCTCGTTCAGCCTGTCTACCACCTGCAGGACACATCCAGATTTCGCTGCAGAACTGACAAAAGCTTGCATGCAGCAGGTAGCTGATTGTTACTGCAAACGAACCAGTGCTGTGGTAGCCAAGCACGGATGTGTTTAGAAGTGTGAGGTGGGTCTTCTGGCTGTGTGTCAGCAGCCACTGCACTTTACCCACGTCAGACAGAAATCCGGCTGGTGGTCAGAGGTGCTGGGAAGTCATCACCTGAGTATTCATTCAGGAAAGGTGAAGGGTTGTTGATGAAAGTCAGCTTCAGTCCTTCGTATTAAGCAACGTAACAGTTTTCAAAATTACAAGGGTAGTTTGAATAATTCGGCTTTTCTAACTGTATTGCATCTTATTTTCCCTCTTTATGGTTGCAAGTAGCTGATTATGAAAAGAATCCAGGGGAAATTAGGAAATGAAATATCTGGTTCCTGGTAGCCCTGCCGTGACCTTGAGCATCCCTGTCCCTGAGCTTTGTTTGTCCCCACCCACCGACAGTTCCCTCGTTGCAGGGGACACCACGGGAGCTGCCTCCCA
>NW_008593937.1:0-6645 GCF_000691845.1 Merops nubicus | reverse complement strand
CACAGCGGAGCGGCGTGCCCATGGGGGCCCTCTGCTCCCCACAGCCCGTCGTGCCCAGCAGAGAGCTCGCCAGGTTCTGAACTGGCTGGAGGGGGCTTCAGGGATAATGGAGTGTTCTAAGTAAGGAAGAAAGTCTTGAGTACGTCTGTCGCTGGAGCAAGACCCATTCCCAGTGCTGCTAGTAGGATGTCTCACCTCAGCTGGGGGAGCGGGGCTTGTTCTCCTTCCTGCTGGTGGAGGTGAAGGCCGTATTTCTTCTCGGGCAGATACTTTGTGACTGCGGGGAGGTTACTGTGTTTATGAGATACAAAGTCACGCTTTATGCTTGTTTGTTAGCCACAGTCTTTGCTTTGTGCTGATGCTTCTAGAAACAGGAATGGAATTCAGATGAAGGTCCTCCATGTAAATTTACATTTCCAGGTAGGCTACAGTATCTGGTTTGTGGGGCACTTGCTAGAAGGCAGGTCCTTTTTCTTAATGTACTTGCTAATGGAAGGAAAAACTGGTCGTTCAAGTTACATGTGCGACCTGTGATTTGAGAACGGGCTGATAAGTACGTGGGACTGATAAATTGATTTTGCTTGCTTATTAGCTGTTTTTCCATTTGTGCCAAATGCTGATAGATGCAAAAACAATGACATGCCCTTGGGACGTTTAAGAACTGTTTCAATTGTAGCTACTGGTGTAATAATAAATTCACAGAAATTAGCCAAAAGCAAAATTAAATCATTACGCCTAATGAAAGTTTAATTGAGTAAAACGTGTTTGTCTTGTCTTTGTGTAAACCAAATACTTGGTTTACACAAGTATTTATGTCCAGCCTCAGCAGAGTTTCGTGCGATATGCTGGGCCAGTGCTCCAGACTGTCTTTCTGTAGCAGTTTTTTATTAGCTGATCATCCTTTGAAAGCATGTGCATAAACCATTTGCAAAGAGAGTGCTGAGAACCAGGGCAGCTGGGGTCAGTATTTGGAGAGGCAATAGTATTTCCCTGTGAGCCACAGATAAAGTGTTCCACAGTTCTATTTCAGGCTGTAAGTTTACCTTTACAGGAAATCCATTGTTGGGAAGCTAAGGAGCCACCACACCCTGTGAGCACACAGATGGGGCTCTTGATAAGTCCTTGTTCTCCAGTGGACACAGATAGCTAGAAATTATCTGATTATGCTATTGTTAGTGTTCCGATACTGGAAATCCTACAAGAAAGGATAGATTTATTCCCACAAATTTATTGAGGTAGGGAACTTGATCTGAGCGAATTAGCAAGTAGGAATTAAAATGTCTGGTCCAATGCAAAGACAAAGCATCATTCTGGAATAAATTATGGGAAGTTAGCAAGAATCCCAGGGCCAAGTTCTTAAAGGAAAAGAGCAACCTGGTGTACAAAACCACTGGCAGTCAGGTAGCTTCATTGGTTTGCCCCTGGGTGTACACAACCTGAAACCTGCTGAAGAAACACTGTTGCACAGCCCAGCATTCACTAATAATCACCATTTTCCCCTCCCTCCTGTGGCAGAAACAGGAGCTGAGTAAAGCTGGGGAATTCTTCTCTAGGAAACATGTTGGTGTTGAACAAGCACATCTCCTTCGCAGAGGGAAAGAGTGCCCAGAAGAGGGGACAGCTTTAAGGTGCTGCACCAATAATGCAGATGCCAGAACTCAAATTTTGAGCACTATGCATTCAGTTACTGTAAAATAAATCTGGCCAAGGAAACTTTGACATATTGTAGCAATTAACATCTTAATAACACCACATTAACATACTCAGGTATTTGTTTTGACTACTCAGCTCTAGAACTGCTGCCCTTCTTAGTCTTTTACTGTGGAAAACAGGAGAGTCTGTCCATCTGTAAGGATGTGTTATCTGTTCCAGGAGTAGGAGATGCATGGAGACCATCTCAAATATGAGAGAGAAGACTTCCTTCTTTTAGTCTCCATAAGCACCTAGGCCAGAAATTGAGTTTCAGACTGAAATGGTAGACCAAATGGTGATACATTTAGCACCTTTTGGTTGGAAAAGGTGGCTGCAAAACTCAATTTGTTTATATGACAGTTCTGAGGGTGTGAAAAATCTGATTCTTAATGACATGTACTGCCCTATCTCCTTATGCAGAGAACCCAGCTAAACACAAGTAGATTTTTAGAGGAAAACCTAAAGGCACGTTCTTATCACTAGCATAAACCTGACAAACTTGGAACTCTCACTCCAGAATTTAAGGCACTTGAAAGAAAAGGGACAGAGCCCTGACAGCGCTGGTCCATATGGCCAGCGGTTCATGAAGTGGAGGATTCCTGCCCAAAGCAACTGCAGTGGCTCCTGGAGCAGGAGGTGGGGGCGGAGGCCGGGCGGTGCCGCCGTGCCAGCGGCATGACTGCTTTGAGCTCCGCAGCAACCGCTGCCCCACAGAGTTTTGGACGATCCAAAACACGCTCTTTGGGTAATTTGGGTGTTACTGACTCATCTGCAGGGACGAATGGTAGTGTTTGCATAGCTGCAGGCTCCTTGGGGCTCAATTTAAAAAAACAGCCATGGGGAAGAGCTGCGTGTCCTTGCATTTACAGCCCAGGCTTCCCAGCGTTAGGAACGCGCCGTCCCATTCTGCTGGGACCACAGGCTGCTGCTGGAGCAGCAAAGCTGTCCCTGCTTCAGTCCCCAGGGGAGAGACTGCTGTGCACCAGTGTTTCCCACATAACCATGGGCATCTCTGACATTTATTGAAAGTCCACAAAGTGACTTTTGATTACGTGACCTGCCCAGCTCATTTTAATAGTGTTTGCACGTGGCTCCTTTTGCCCTTTCAGACTTTGCGCGGGGACCTAACGGGCGGTGTGCCACAACAAACCCTACCAGAATTCAGCCTGAGGTGTCCTAAAGGTGCAAGTGTCAAGAAAGAATCAGTTGACTCTGATTTATATAAACACTTTATTGGAATGCTTTGGTTACAGATAAACAGTCCTTGTGAAATATTTGTTATGGTTTCACCTGCTTTAAGCTGGAAATGGAAAGTGTTTTGATAAATGGGACGGAAAAGTGTTGAGTTGCACTGCAGCTGCCAGCACTTCTGTATGTTGTGCTGAAGCACCATCTTAAATCTTGTAACAGCCAAATGTCTCAGTAATTTTTTTTTTTTTTTTTTCCCTCCACAGAGGAGGAACCATTACCTTGTAGTGCACTTAAAACCACTGGCTGTACCTGCTGGCGTTTCCCGGAAAATGAAAAACCTGGGCTTTGGTGATACTCTCTGATGGACACGGATGTAAGTCTTAGGTAAAATGCTTTTAAAAGTTTCTTATAACATAAGAAAATGTTTTTTTTTCAATTGTTTGAGACTGTTTTACTTAACACTGAGGCTTAACAAGTGCAAGATCAGATTTCAAACCAGTGGAAAAAGCAGAAAAAATTCTAAGGGCTGGATAAGAGTATTTGACAGATGTTCTTTAGAATTTAAGAAATTTTATTTTATAGGAAATGATTGACAATATTCTTAAGCATTTTTTAAAAAGTTGTATTTACCGTTGGCAGTTTCTGTATTCGCCCTGATGATTGGTTTTCCTTTAACCCTAGTGACATGTTTTCTCTAATTCTGACATCCCGAGTGCACTTCTGCAGCTAAGAGCGTACAGCTTTGCAGGCTGGCACCGTGTCGGGGTACTCATAACAACCTGGCTTCAGATGGAGGCTGAACGAGCTCATTTAGATGCCTGTATTCTTTCCCAGCTCGTCCTCCTCCCCGGTATATGTAGTCTGTGTCCCTGAGGGACAAGTTGTAACAGCCACCCCCCCCAGTTCCATTCCTTCAGTTGTAATTTCCAGATTTGTTTCTGAAGTGTATTGGATCTAGAGCTCTTCCCAGCCATGCCTCATTCCCGCTTTGTATGAGAAAATGAAGCTTGGATAAATTACGCTGGAAACGGTATTATTCTTTGTAGCAAGCTCAGGAAAAAAAGCCTGCAGCCCTCTCCTGTGGTGTTTGTTCTGGTGGCACTGGAGCTGTGCTGGTGTATAGTGGTCTGCAGTAGGGCAGACAGAACAGCTGGTGTGGAACGAGCCCTTTTGCAGCCCCAAGCTGCATACAGAGCAGCTCAGGCGAGCGTGTGGCTTGGCTCCGGTGTCACCCGTAGAGCTGGACATTGTTACAGGCAAAGCCTTTGCAAGGTACAGTTACAATGCAGTAAATAAAAAGTGCTCAGGAAACCCAAGGTTACCCAACACCAAGACTGACACTTAATATAATCCCATCAGTTCCAGATGTATTTTTAAAACGCTTTCCAGCTCTGCTGATCTTTCCTTTCAGGCTTACTTCTACTACTGTGATTGCTAAAACCTGAATTTGCTGCTCAAGCTTTTGAGGCTTGACACATACAACTCAGCCCATACAACTCGGAGGAATGAGGATTTAAGCAGTCCAGTATCTTCATAGGAGTCGGTGGTGTCCAGTAAGGCTGCTTTAGGACACGGGGCTTTGGAGCTAGTGGAGAACAGGAGCCAGCTAACGCTGCGCAGGGAAAGAAAAAGTTTGCAAAAGCATAATTCTGTTTCCTGTGAGGGTTAAATGTGGGCTCCAGTATGTGTTTGTGTATTTGGGGGAGCACAGTCAAAGCATCTTTACGTTTCATTTCAACTCCAGTTGGTACTCAGATGAACTCCTGAGACAGGTGGCAGGAGGTCTCAGCACAGTGGAACTGGAGTTGTCCTGCTGGGATTCCACCTGCTGCGTAAAAGTTCCAAACGGGGGATTCCTGACTCCAGCAGCCTGGGAGCCCATTACCAGCCACAAGTGACTCATCAGGGCTGTGAGGTTAAGCACTAGATGGTGGACACCAGCCAGCCAGAAGCCTCCACTGTAGGACTGCAGAGCTGTTTAACGTGATTTGTTTCTGAATCATGGGACTGAAAATGTGTCCCGTGCTCCAGTGCAGATTTCCCTACTCAGGGGTTTCAGAGCATCCACAAACCAAGGCTCTGGCCCTTGGTCACCTAATGAAGGAGCTGTCGGCATCACAAGTGAGGTTCTACACTTAATGAGCTTTTTATGGTGATAAAAATTAGCTACTGGCCTTTCAGTTGGGTTGGTGAAATGTACTTTTAGATGTGTGCACTTGCAGCCTTTAGCATTTGTGAGAAGTCGGCGCTCTGTAAGAACTTTTCCTCAGCAGCTTTCCATCTCTGTCACTAGTCACGGGATTTTCTCTCTCCCTTGATGTCGTGGCTTAGCGCTGCTCGGGTCACCAAGCCCTCAAAATAAAAACAAGGCTGATAGTAGCAGCTGCTATAGCATGGTTACAACGAGAATATGATTAAAAATAACTCTTAACTGTACCAGTTGTGTGCACATTGATCACATCTCATCCACCAGTGTCTCCAGTGGATACTGGGTCAATCCTAGTCCTGTATGGTTTTCTTTAAGAGTAGATGCCTACAGCATGGCCTGAAAGCAAACAAACCAGCAGTAGTATGCATTTAATTTCACACTATGTAAGTACAACCAAAATCACCACAAGCATATTAATGAAGGAGCCCATTTATTCTAGCCCTCATTTTGGCCCAGTTTGCAGACATTGTATCTCAGACCGCCTGCGTTGAAAGTACCCCTAACATTTTGTGGCTTAGCCAGATTTATATCTATAAAACAGTGTTTTCCCACTAGGAAGGGCAAACCTATCAGAAGAGGCTCTTCAATTTTCAGATGCTCCCCTGGACAATATCAGTTTCTTTCAAAATCTCTTCAGGGGAGATCCTCTGAGGAAAGGCAACATGCAGTGAAATGTGTCGTTTGGAAAGCTGTGCCTTCACTTCTGGATCATCTTGATGCAGCTTACAACAGTAGACTGGTTTGGGTGGGAAGGGACCTTTCAAGGTCACCCAGTCCAACCCCCTGCAGGGACAGGGACATCTGCAGCTAGAGCAGGGTGCTCAGAGCCCCGGCCAACCTCCCCTGGGATGGTTCCAGGGATGGAGCTTCCTTCCCCTACATGCACACATGCACTTCTGGCCTTTTTTGCTTGTATTGAGGCTTTTTGAATGGTTTTGATTTGTGGCAGTGTTTTGGATTAGATTTTGTTGGGGGTTATTTTTGTGAAGGGATGGCAGGATACCAGGTTGAAGGTTATTAATGATAGCTTAGTGCCTCTGTACTTTTTTCTTATGCATACCCCAACAATAGTTCACTAGTGGGTTTACAGCACAAGTCGAGAACATCTCTGAGCTGTGTGAAGGCTGTGCCTGACCCAGGGGCTTCTGGAGTGCGAGTCCCTGGCCGAGTCTGTGCAGCAGTCACCAGGTGACGGTCAGTAGTTGTACCAGCCCCCTTGGCAGCAGCTCAGGCAGCTGTTGGCAGTCTGCTTACAACCTCAGCTGCTAAACTCATCTGCAGTGTCGTCCGTTAGGAATTAAAACCTTAGGGGAGATAGACACCTTTGTGATTTTCCATCTCCAGATTGCCTGGAGGGTCGTTACGGGCACAGGACACTCCAGGGCCTCTCTGTGTCCCGTAGACGATGCGTGCGGCAGCCGTGCCCCCAGCCCAGCGTTGGCAGCCAGCTGACCCAGCACAGGGCGAAAGAGAAAAGCCAGAGATGCGTCCAGAGGCCTTGTAAGTACCTTTGTGCATGTTCACCAGGGCTAGTGGGGCCAGCCGGAGACGAC
>NW_008593936.1:0-3973 GCF_000691845.1 Merops nubicus | reverse complement strand
AACCAGGTGGGGGCCGCGCTTGCCTGCAGCGGTGAGAGGCTGAGGGGGTGAGCCCTGGTCCTGCAAGCCGGGCAGTGCCGGGCTGGGGCTGGCAGCTTGCCTGTGGCTATTCGGCGGACCAGCACTCAAGGTCAGAGCGCTCGCAACTGGTGGGTTTGCTGGGGCCTTTTGGCATCCAGCGGGGGTTGGTATGCACAAGGACAAGGAGGGTGTTGCCTCAGCAGGCTCTTGTTCCTGTCCTCTGCAGAGCCGTGGGCCTTGCACTTGGGCGCTGTTGAATGGTTGCCAAGCGGGGCATGACTGCGTGCAGCTGGTTATCTCAAGCAAAGGAGGAGAGCTAGCTAGTACTATCTTTGGATACTGATCACAGTGCAGTCTGGCTACTACTTCTGAGGCAGCTTGATCACCTTACAAAGATCCTTCGATCCGGGTGCATGCATAATAGCCTGAGCAATTCTTGCAGGGTTCTGTTCACTGAGCCTTAACTAGGGACCTCTTCACAAGTGTGCGTCTGATAGCTGAAGGAAGTAAAATTGAGCTCCACCTCAAGCAGGCTACCTTTAGTGTGCATTGCAGTGCTGGTGTTGCTTTATGTTTGTAGCATGACTTAACTGCTAAGTCTCCACGGCCTTTCAGAAGAACTGGGCGTTTGCTTTTTTGTTTGGATGTTTGTTTTCCATCAGCCTGCCAAAGGGTGCCTGGCAGGTATCAGTGAGACAGTTCCACTGAAACTGGCTCTTGTGGGGAGGTTTTGAAAGCAACTGCTTTTATTTCAAAGACTTCATAAGAATATTGTTATACATGTTGCAGCAATACCTGTGTTCCTCTGGGTGCTGCTTGTCAGAAGGTTTTGCTAATTCAGTTCCTTGAATGTTTCAGGCTGTATTGATAGGCTAAAGGTGAAGTTACTGTAGCTGTTACTCTTTAGACTGCAGTGGTGCAGGGGAAGGGGGGCAATTGCTGCATGTTCATTCCTCCAGTGACAAGCCAGCTGTGAAAAAGCTGCTTGCCTCTTAGGTTAGCTGATCTCTTCTGAGAGAAGATTGTAGCACCAGGTCTGGCCTTGAACAGTTGCTGGGACAAGATTTCTTCCCTTACTTTTGTCATGAAAACACCAGTGTTGTGTCAGAAGTTCTTCTCTTCTGCAGGCTGCTGTGAAGCTCTCTTTAGATCACTGCAAAATAGGGTAAATTTGGGGGGAAAAAAAAAAAAGATAAAAACCTGCCTTCTCTGTATTGTGAGCCCTGCTTTCAACTTGTACCCCTGGGAAGAGGTGTGTTCCTGAAATAGTCACTTAAGGGGGAGGGAATGACTGTCTCTCAGTAGCCTGGCAAGTGCTTGCATGATTCTGAAGGGCCTCAGTACTCATGCTCTGTCCTAAATAAAGAAGCTGGGTGTTTTCATAATGCCTCCTTCTCAGGGGGCTTGGTTTTTTAAACACAGCCTGAGGTTTCAATTACATGTTGAATTACTATCTGGCTTCTAAAGCAACCTGAAAATTAACTACTTTGTTACAGACAAACCTTCCAATCTTCAAACTGAAGGAGTCCTGTGTGAGGAGACGATACAGTGACTTTGAGTGGCTGAAGAATGAGCTGGAGCGAGACAGTAAGGTGAGGCCTCCTCAGACCTGCCAGCTCCTGACGCCGTGACATACAGGAGCGGCCGTAGCAGTAACCTTGAGCTGCCTAGGACAGGGGCTGTGGTGGGCAGCTATTGGGGTTTGATGTCTGTCCACACAGTAGGTCTGGAGGTGAGTGTCCAATGGCACAGGCTATCTGCCTGCAGGTGACAGGGTCGTTCTGTGCTTTCAGATTGTCGTGCCACCGCTGCCTGGAAAAGCTTTAAAACGACAGCTTCCCTTCCGAGGAGATGAAGGCATCTTTGAGGAGTCCTTCATCGAGGAGCGGAGACAGGGGCTAGAACAGTTTATTAACAAGTAAGTTCGATGTCCCAGGTGTGCAGCCTTCTGGCTGCTGCCAGTGAAAGAAGGCTGTGGGCTGACTGGGAAGGAGTCTTGATCTGCTGTATGCAGGTGCCACACTAGTGGATGGGGCCTGTAGCCAGGTAATGAAACCGTGGTTCTGAAGCAAGACCTGCTTGGAGTGTGGGTTGTGTTCAGTGCTCTCTTCTGAGAGAGAAGTGGGTATTTAGCAGAGCTGCTGTGCTGAAGAGACCCACCAACAGGATGCTCACACCCTGCTGTGGGGCATGGTATGGGAGGGAACACTGTGCTCAGCCACTTCTTCCTGGCCCAGCTGCACACTGATCTGGTGGCCTTGGCCTGAGCCCAGTGTGGGTGTGCTTGGAGCTGGTGGCCTTGGTGGTGGCCATACTAACCTCCACATGTGATTTTCTTCCAGAATTGCTGGACATCCACTGGCACAGAACGAGCGCTGCTTACATATGTTCCTGCAAGAGGAGACTATTGATAGGAATTACGTCCCAGGGAAAGTGCGCCAGTAGGAGCACCTGACACTGTCTTCCTCCATTCCACCCTCCCTCCTGCAAAAATGACATTTATTTTTACACTAAATCTGTCTTCTCTGAACCAGCTTTTCCTCTCTTGAACCTCCCAGTTTGTTCAGTATTCTCCTCTTTTGTAACTGGCAGCAACTTGTTCCACTGGGATGTGGTCTTGGCCTAAAGGTATGAAGATTTATGCAAGTGATCGTGTTGTCCTGCACCTAGGGGCAGATGTGAGTAGGTGTGGAGCAGGATCTTGCTTATAGTGTTATGGTGTAGGAGCTGCCTCTCTTTGTACAGGAAGGTATGAGACCTTCACTCCTCTGTCCATGCAGCCCCAAGCATCTCTGCAGGAAGAACTGCCTCTGAAGAACAGCAGTTGTCATGTTGGTCAGTGATTGCATCAGGTATTAGGAGTTTTAGTAAGGTTTATCCAAAACAGTGAGTAGGTGCCTGGGTGTCTTGGTCTCTCATCCACCCTGCATGAACCCCCCATTCTTCACTGTCTGGAAGCGCTGAGACCCAAGACCTACTCTAACCCTGCTCTCAGCCTCCTGCATTACAGACCTGTTTGGTGTATTCATGTTAATCCCCCTCCTTTCTAATGTGCTGCTGGCAGCTTGAGGGGTTTCCATGATGTGTGCTCTCACGGTGCTCTGTGTGGGCAGTCTGTTGTGTGGAAGCTTGGGCAGCCTGGGCTGTGGTGTTGGGTGCTGCAATGCCTTGGCTCAGGGTTTTAAAAAATGCCACAGCTTGCTCTACCACAAGCTGAATGCGGTGGTGTTTCTAGCAGCACCCTGCTCAGCTGAGCTGCAGTGACCCTATCCTGTGTCCCAGCTGCTGAAGGGAGAAGATGGGTCTGGCTGAGGAGGAGCTGGTGGGGGCTGTTGTAGTGTGCAGCCATCATGGCTCCCACAGGAGGAGCCTGTCAGTGTGGCCTGGGGTGAGGCCACTTCTCCAGAAATGGATGGCAGAAAATGGTCAGACAGTCCTGGTTTAGACATTTGCATACAAAGCAATAGAGGTAACAATGACTTTGTGTGCTCTCCCCTGTTCTGAAGTGAGCTAGGCAGTTACTTGTGTGGAAGCGAGGGCATGAGACTGATCAGAGAAGTGTTCAGAGCTTGAGGGGGACCACGAGGCTGTGACTTGCTGCAGCAGAACTGCCCTTTGGAGGCTCCTCCTGCTTGACATAAGTTAGGTTGGGCCCCAGCTAGGGGACTCCTCAGGTCAAGGCTGGCTGGTTTAGAAGTGCTTGGTCACTTTATGGTGGCACAGTTGAGCCTTTCATGGAGCACAGGCCTGCAGTGACTGCCCTCCCATTCCAGCCAAGTGTGTCCCCCAAGGCCTCCCTGACGTCTCTTGGGTTTTCTGGTGAGGAACTGGTGCTGCTGGGAGAGAGGTGGCCCTTGAGGAGATGTCGCTGAAACCAGGAGGGAACTCCCGCGGGGGCCGGCTCGGCCCAGGAAGGGCTGTGGGGCAGCACAGAGGCCGGTGCTGGCGGAGG
>NW_008593935.1:0-8909 GCF_000691845.1 Merops nubicus | reverse complement strand
TGTGTGTGTGTGTGTGTGTATGCACAGCCTGTGAAATCCTCACTAACTGAAATATTTCAGCTGCATTAAAAGTTCCTTTTCATTCATTCTCTGGAAAACGTCGTAGGTAGCTGGAGAAGTTCTGGGGCATGAGCTGGCATTTGCTCTTTCACTTCTCCCCACACACTCCCCGAGTACGATAGTGAGAAAGTGTGTAAAGGTTCGCCTGGTTAGTGGTAGTGTTCTGACGCAGCACTGCTAAGCTGGGCTTTTTCCCTCTGAGCTCTTCTGATGTTTTCCATTCGATTGCCTTTCTTTTATTTATGCAGGTAACGATGCTGACCTATCTATTCAGACAGGCCCAAGAGGTGCCCTTCAGATTGACAGCTGGAAAACACAGCTGAAATCCAGTAGCATTCTGCCTGTCTCTCTCGCTGGAGTAAAAAGCAGCATGTAAGTGCTAAAATACCTAAATACCTAAATATCTAAAATAACCCTGCATGGCAAGGACGATCACTTTCTACAACAGTTTAAATTTTACTTCGTGACAGTATCACATGAAGTAATTTTTAAATCTCACAAAAGATTAAATGTTTGATGTGGCCTCTTTTGGGTTTATTACTAACTTAAAAGTTACAGGTATTCAACCACCTGTTTTGGAAGATATGTTACACATACTGTTTATAAAATCTGTTGATTATCAATAAGTATAAATCCAGTCTAAAGGAACATGAGTTTTATTTTCATTTTCCGGTACAGAATTTTTTTCCCCCATGTTTCAGCTGACATGAAATATGGATACTAGTTTTATGACATTCAGCTTTAATTATTCAGGTTCACTGTGAAGAGACTTCTCAGCACTTCTCGCTCGTCAGTGGATTCAACAGAAATGAAAAAATTCCAGCTCCTTGCACATAAATGGTGGGATGAAGAAGGAGAATATTCAGCCCTTCATTCTATGAATGATATTAGAGTGCCATTTATTAGGTACGGTTTTGAAGACAGATGTTTGGGGTTTTTTTAACATGTACTATTTCTGCATAACCTCAGAAAACACTGCAAAAGAAAATTAATTTCCAGTACTTAAGATAACTGCATCTCCTAAACTATCTTGTGTGTTTCCCCTAAGCCATATCCATTTTCTTTCAGAGATACTCTGTTGAACATGAGTAGCAATTACCACCTGGGAAATCCACTTTCTGGGGTAAAGATTCTTGACGTTGGCTGTGGTGGTGGACTGCTGAGTGAGGTATGAAAGAGAGCTTGTGTTTCTCTTGTTAAAAAACGTACAGAGTATTTGAATTGTTTTACTTCTGCACTGCTTAGTTTCCAACCCTCTCATGGTGTATCAGTTTCTGAGTGTTTTGGAGTGCAGCGCACTCCACAGACCCCACTCAGTATTTGTTTTGCACCATGGTGGTGGTTTGCAGAAAAGGAGTGAGTTGATAATGAGAAATTCTAAAAATTCTGAGGTTCATCAGAACAGTAAAATTTTAAACACTGTAAAGAAAAGGAGAGGGAAAGAATGATGTGAAAGTCTTGGAGTATTCCTCTGGGCAGTCACAGTATGACAACATGTTTATCTTTTTTTGCCTTTTTTAATTTACGAGCCTAGGCAAGAAATACTTTTCATTGTAACAATCCTCATTACCTGAGAAGTATTTTCTGTTATAAACTTGTTCTTACTCACTGCTTTCTTTGAATTGCTTATCTTCAGTTTCTTATATTAGGGTGGGGATTCTCACCTTTGCTTTGATCTCGTGGGAAGAGGACGGAATAACGTCCAATGCCCGTGGCGTTCCTGCCCTCTGTCAGGGGAGGTCCTCCTGGTACAGGGGCTGATGTTACAGCTGCTTCCCAAGGAGTCTGCACAAGCTTCAGACCGAAAAGTAACTGTTTGTGGTGGAACCTTTTGGCTGTACAGGCTCTGGACAGTGTCCCGTCCTATCAGTAGTCTGGGGATGTTTGTGAATTTAGGCTTGCAGATCCGTCTGACTTTCTCTGCGAACTTCATCAGCATCTGAAATGAGGTGTTACAGAGGGACCTGAATCCTTCCCTGTGTTTTCTTTTTAATTTTATTCTGAGCAAAATCCTTTAGGCTTGTGAGAGCCTGCTCTCCGACAAGGCTGGCAAAAGTGGTGTGATGTATCACCTCCTCAGGCTGAACCACCAGTGAATTTCAGGTTGGAATAACATACTTGTGGTCATGTTCTGCAGCCTGTTTCAGTTTCAGAAGAGGTGATGGCTGAGGTGTTAACCTATGAGTAAGAAGACACTGGAGAAACTTGAGTGACAGCCAAGCCTGATGCTATCCTAGTAAACATCAGTGTTTAGTTCTCAGCAGTGAGAATGTCCCAGAGATAATAATGTATTAAGTAACCATTAAAAAGATATGAGGATTTACCATTACAGATGGATGTTGAAGAAAGTAATGACAGTAATTAAATATGGCATTGTTTTCCCCCCTTTAAGTACTGTGTTGATTTTCCCACTTTGTTTTTCCTCTGTCAGAGTAATGGTGGAGGACATCTTTATTTGGTGTAACAAAATGTATTCAGAATTATTTATTTGAAAAGACAATTTAAATGCATATATTCCAGTATATAATTTTCTGAGAAAATTAACACCACCTCCCCCAAATCTAAGGGTTTTCTTGCTTTAATAGACACTTAAAATAAAACTGCCAGATCAGGGCTTATCACTTACTAATGTTTGTCTTGTTCTGGGGTGGGTGCTTCCTGTGTCATGTATGGATGCTGCAAAGTTGCAGGCACCGTTAAGTAAATTGTTTTCATGCAGAGAATAAATTATGTTCTCTATTATTAGCCTCTAGGTAGACTGGGAGCTTCAGTTACTGGAATTGATCCTCTGGAGGACAACATTAGAACGGCAGATCAGCACAAGTCATTTGATCCGGTCCTGGCCAAGAGAATACAGTACAAGTCCAGTACACTGGAGGAGATTGTGGAAGAGTCTGTGGAAACCTTTGATGTAATTGTAGCTTCTGAAGTAGTGGAGCATGTGACTGACCTTGAACTGTTTATCAAGTGTTGCTGTCAGGTGTTAAAGGTAAGAGAATTTTTGCTTTCATTATTGGGAATATTTATTCCCTTTTATTACTAAAGCTTTCATTTGAAGGAAGGTGAAAACACATACGTCTGCATTCACTGCTCCCCCTTGAAGTCTGAACCATGCTCTAGAGGTGCCTTCCTTTTTCCTCTTTGATGCAAACACATCTTCCCAAGTTCAGTAACTGAAATTGGAGGGAGTTTATTTCCCCAGCCCCACCCTAGGAAGGTGTTGGTGGCATTGCCAAGCGCTGTGGTGTTGCTTTGTGTCAGGACTTTTAAGAAATCTGGTTGCATCTGATTTCACCTGGGTGAGAGAAAATGTGACAGAGCTGCTGTTGATGGACAGCTGTGGCTCAGACTGTGCTGAAGCTGACTGTAATGATGTTTCTGAGTCGGGAGATTCTATTCCAGCTCTAGCATGACATCAGATCTGCTCCTGGGTTACTTTTAAAGGGTCATAGTTAGGCTTGGAGATAATCGGGTGGTGTTTTATTCCTTAGTATTATTTAGTTTGTAAAGAGGGATGGTAGGCCTGGCACACAAGCAGCAGCTTTCCTTTACTCTCTTGATAGATCTTTCTGGTCATCACAAGGAATACAGATTGTTTGAATGGAATGGTTTACTAATTTTCAGCCTGCTGGGGACGCAGAGATTGTCCTTTATTTCTACCAAATAGTTTGTTAAATACTTAGAATTAATTCCTGGCTTTGTTTTTTTGACCTTGAAAACATTAAAACAAGCACGGCATTCAGCAGCCTCAAAAACTAGGCAGTGTTGCACATTTTACTTCAGTTTTAATTAAAAAGAAAAAGCTTTCTTTTTACAGTAGGCATTGTGCGTACCATAGTACCTTTTATTTATCCATTTCCTGGGCGATTTTGTGTTGTAAGTGATTTTGTTAGATATTTTTTGGACAAGGAGATGGTTTTCAGACCAGCTAAGACTTTGATTATGTCAACTCTTTGAGAACTTCTGAGTCATACTATAAGAATGTTACATTCTTTAATGCATTTAAATGGTATACTTGTGGATACCTATTTTGTGATGAAATCAGATTTTACTCTTGCAGCATGTAGACTTTTTGATAGACAAATTACGTGTTTTAATGCAATTAAATTTACATTTAAAAAATATTCTAACTGAACATTTTAATCTTTTAATTAGCCTGAAGGTTCTTTATTCATTACTACAATCAATAGAACACAGTTGTCCTATGTCCTGGCAATTGTGGTTGCAGAAAAAATAATGGGCATTGTACCAGAGGGAACACATGAGTGGGAGAAGTTTGTTCCTCCTGAAGAGCTGAAGCGCCTCCTGGAATCACGTAAGTTGCAGCCAGCTGATGGGGATGCAGAGAGATGCCCAAGTGGTCCCTGCAGGGGTGGCAAGGGATAAGCTGGGTGGGGCGAGTGCTAGCAGGAGGCTTTTCCTGGGTGAGCTACCAGACACACATTCTGAGTATCATTCCTGGTTTGAAGACACTACTCTTTACTGGATTTTGCATACAATGAATAAACCAAGTGGAGTCCTAAAACCACAGAGGTTACTCAGGCAAAATCACTGTTACAGCTGCCCTCTGATAAGCTAAGTGAAAATTCCATGGGTTTCCATCCTGTCCTGGTGACAGACTGTACACTCTGACGTGCTGCATCTGCTCGAGGTCAGGTTTGAGAAAACAACTGTTGCCACTGGAGAGTTGCACTGCGGCCACCACGTGCTTTGTCATCTTCCCTTTGGGACAAGGTGGTTTGATTTTTGGTTGCTGCCCCATGTTCTTTATCCATATTATGTTCCTAAAAGATTCGTGCAAAAATGTGAAGATGAAACATACCACAAATCCATTAGTCAGTTCTTGAGAAGCTGTATGTTACCAATTTGAAGAAATAATTAAATTGCCCTAGTTTGATTGCTTTTAAAATAGACAAAGCACTGAGCTGGGCCAAGTTCTGCCCGTTGCCTTCTTTCCTTGCAGACTTTTTAAAACCCTCTCACTGAATATTTCATTCTGCTTTAGTTCATTGTAGAGAAGTTGGTGTATGAGTTGAGCTGTTTTCTTGGCCAAGGTCTTCCCCTGACACTTTGCAGTGGTGCTGTAAGGAACGTGACTAACACCAGTTCACACGCTGCTAATTCTCTCTGTTCTCCCTTCCAAAGCTGAAGCAGGTGCAGTGGAGTCAGTGGAGTGATTTGTTTTCACAGAGTGTTTGTTTTCTGCCTTCCCTCGTGTGTGCTGGTGGGGCACAGCAGAGCCATGCAGTGAACTGGGAGCTGCTCAGTAGGGAGTGTGAAATCACTCGTGACTTGCACTGAGGCCTCCCTGGCATTCTCCTTGCCACTGGCATTTTTTAATTCTTGAAGGGGAATCTCCAGAACCCTTCTAACGATATCCTCAGGTTTTGGTTTTGAAGTGTGATGTCAGTCTGAACAATGTCTCCCCCTGCAGAAAACGTTGTGCTCGCCCACAGGTGGTGGCATGAAGCTGGGGTTTCTAGCACACCACTTTGCCGGGCTCACCGTACAGCGCGCTGGTGGGTGGTGCCTGGCCTGGCACGGAGCTGTTGCTGCTCCTGCCCATAGCAGGACCCGCTGTCACCAGGGTGCTGCTGCTTGTGGTGGTGTCTGGTGAGGGCCGCCGTGTGAAGCACGGCTCCCCCGCTCGGAGGAAGAGGCCGTTCCAGACCTGGTGTTCCAAAGGGTTTGATGTTGCAGCACTTTACAGCATTTAAGCGCCTCAGCTGCTTTGTGGCCTCTTTCTTTTCCAGATGGCTTTTCAGTGAGGACGGTGAATGGGATGCAGTACAGCCCCTTCTCGGGGCGGTGGAGCTGGACGGAGAGCACGGCCGTTAACTACGCGCTGCACGCCGTGAAGTGGGGGGCGCAGCGACAGCCAGGCCCGGCGGGAGTCCCCCCAGAGGTGGGAAGTGAGCACCCCTCAGCCACCGCTGGCTCTGCCCTGTGACCCAGACGTGTGGTGATGGGCTGCTACCTGGGAGCAGAAGAGAAGGTTTTACCCAGATGGACATAATAAAACCTTTTGTAACAACAGGCTTGTTGTTTGCATTCATACTGTTTAGACTGGTTTTGGCCAAATATTTTAGGGCAGGCTCAGGAAAAAAAAAAAACCTCAAGTGTCCATTATCTCAGGAATCTTTCAGGATTGAAATGAACAAAGCTTGTAAACAGTAAGTATTTTTATAAGAAAGTAGTTTCAAATTGTTGGACAGGGAAGTGCAAATTATTCCGTCAGTGGCTTGGAGGAAGCTTTTGTGTGTGGTGGCATTTTCAGTCCTACTGAGAGAATTCAGATCTCTGTAGAATAACAGCTTAAATGAAGAATGGGTTAAAAAAAACCAATGATGCATGATAAATAAAATGCCTTAACTTACTCCACTTGGTTAAAATGTATGAAACACTTGTCTCTATATTATGCCTTCTCCCTGAGGGATAAATAAACAAACCCAAAATCAGCAGCAAACCTTTTCTGTGGTGTCACGTTGTTTCTACAGTTGATGTGAGCAAACTGTGCCATGGAAGGAGAGTCTCCTAGACCAAAGCACCTCAGCTCTCAGAAGCCTCTTCACCATAAGGGTGCCTATTACTTCAACTGTCTCCCTATGCACAAATAAAGGGAAGTAAAATTGGAGGTAACGTTTTACCAAGCAACCAGAGCATGGTGCTAGAAAAATGAGGCATTAGCAGTCTGTTTGAGTAGATCTGGCATTTCAGATCTAAGTCTTAAAGTCCTAGTGTCAGGCCAAGGATAAGTGTTGATTTACAGTGAAATAGAACGTTCTAAATAAAATGCCTTGTGTGTGTCTCCATGGCTGTATCTTTCCTTCTCTCTCGTCTTTTTCAGGTTGTATACAACTAGAGAGGTGGCCTGGCTGTGCTTGCAAGGATGAAACTTTTATCCTCTTTTTTTTTTTCTTCTTCCTTTTTTGCTGCTTGTGCATGTATCCTGCTGTAGAGTTTTGCTGAGCTAAATTACTGTTTCACCCATGCATTCTTGCTGCTTTGCTGTATCTGCATGTTGCCTTGGAATACAAGTTCCATTATGGATCTGAAGAAGCCGGGAAGAAGAGTTAATTTACAATGGAAATAATAGTAATTCAGTGGTATTGAGACTCAAAAGGATTATTGACATGACATTTTCATGACAATAAGTTTTACTTTACAATATTTCTTTGGACTCTGGCTTGGCTTTCAGAAAAACTTTCATCTTCATGTAGAGTTTAGTGATGGAGAAATCAGTAAGTAAATTGTGGCAAAATTTCATAAGTTGAAGTGTCTAACTACAGATCCCAGCTAGTAATGGCCTCACATCTTCATTTTTTAGGTTAGGCACCTCTTTATCAGTTGTAATTTTGAGCCAAGTCAGCCCTTAATTTTCTCTTAGATAAATGGACTCAGATATCTCTACAGCTATTACCACTACAGTATAAGATCCTGAGTCCATATCAGATTTTATGGTAAACAGCCTTTCTGACGTGTGACAGCGGACATGGAAGCAGCACTTCAGTGATGGTCTCACTGGTGCTGTCTGCAGGAGGAACACCATCATTCTCTGTCTGCCTGATGCTCTGCCAGGTGGGAATTTCTGCTCCATTGGTCACGCGTGCTGGGAAGAGCAGGAGGGCAGAGCAGAGAGCCCGTGGTCTTTGCTCCTAGCAGGGTCTTCAGGCATGTTGAACCATGCAGCTTGAGTGAGTTCTCCTAACCAAGTTACCACCTTCAGTCAAGGTGGTTGCAGCTGTGTGATGTTTCAAATTTGACTGACAGTGAATGGAAACAAACAGTGCCTGATAAGCCCCGAGACCCAGACAGATTCTTGGGGTGGCCCACAGGAAACATCTGATGAGGGGTACAGTTCCCTCTTCACCTATTTGTTTTGAGACCTGTCAAGTGAAATAAAGCAGGCATAGATAAAACAGGAGTAGAACAGCTGAGTTCCATTTTCCTTAAAAGTCATAAATCCAGATGTTTGTGTGACCAGCTGTTATCTCTCCTTTCTTCCCACTTGCTTGTTGCTTTTGTGTAGTTTTTCATTGAAGTGTGAGCTGCCTAGGGAAGGAGCTGCTGCTTTTCACCACTGTTTATACTGCACTTGCACAAAAAGCTTTTGGTGCTGCTTGGGTTCTCTGCCTGAGCTCACAAGGGGGATCATGTACCTAATTAACAAAGGCTGGCATTTAAACATCCAGCACGGGGACTGGTTGTCCGTGGATAGCCCTGGTTTTGACAAAACCCTTTTCACAAGCACTCAACCTTCTGCTCCTACATATGTATAGCAGCCCTGTTGGACTGGGGGAGTTTAGTGAGTGGTGTGGGCAAGGGCAGGGAAGGGCTGCTTGGACAGGTCCTTGTGCCCATGGCATGTCTCCAGATGTCCTGCTGTACTCCATCCTCTGTCTCTAGCGCTCAGTTTTCCTCTCCTGGTGAAGTATCAGGATAGTGAACTATTCTGGCTGTATTTCATCCCTCTGGTTACAACAACCTCTTGCAGCTAGAAAGCAAATGATTGTACTAGAGAGAATTTTGGTGAGATATCAAAAAGTGCAAGAATATCATACTCCTTGCTTTTTAGCTGCTTTCTTTTTTTGATCCCTGCATTATTCATAACTATGCATCTCTAGCACAGTGTACTCAAGTTCAGCACTGTGCACTGAATAGGTACTTGAGGCTTGCTCTTCTTCAGCCTCTGTGTTTATTTCTGGTTGTAGACTCCTGACTCCTGTTCCCAACCGTTTGTTTCTGCAATGAAACAAGTCAGAGTGAGGAGCTGACCTGGCAAAAAAAATGCAACACGATGTTCTGGGTGGTTGTAAAGAGAATGCATGTCCTGGTTCCGTGTAAAAAGG
>NW_008593934.1:0-7197 GCF_000691845.1 Merops nubicus | reverse complement strand
AAGCACACAGATATCTGTGTGATTAGCGTTATGGTTCATGTCTTTGATGATGGAGTCTTCTGTAGATTTCTGAATCTTTTTGACTGCATCTTTAATTTACCTGTTCATTCTCTACTTCTAACATACAATTATTCTCCACAATGTATCCCCAGCTTTCCAACTCCCTTAACAACCATCTTCCCTACCTTGTCCTGGCTTTTGAACAAAAGAAAATAATAAAAAAATGCCATCAGAGAGAGACTACAACACCAATCTTGACTCTGAACGTGAAAAATATGTTTTAATCTAATAACAAAGTAATACCTTTTCTTCACATGACAGGCACATGCCATGAAGGAAACATGACTTTATTTTGGGGTGAAAGATATGGGTCTGTCCATAACAGTGGAGCTTGTAGTCCCCAGGTTAAATGATTCATTTCCCAGAGACTGAAGGATCTGAAGTTTCCTCATGATATGCACTTCTGCAAAAGCAGATCACAGGCTGGCCATCTGATAGTGAGCATACTGCAATGGCATGATAAACTGCTTCTCTTCCTGTGGATGAATGAGAGACAGCCCTCAGAACAGCTAATCCAGACAGAAATCATGAGCTTCATGTACAGGAGGTTTTATACTTTTTACTGTCATCTTTGTCTGATCTTTATTCAATATCCAAACAAATAGAAGCTTTCATTTTCAAATTACAGACTGCTTTTTTCATCAGCTCAGCCACCCAGCTGGATAGATTTTCTAGATCTTTCAGCAGGCAGCAACTCATTCGCATGTTCATTCACAGATAATCAGAAGAGCTTAGCCCTGAAGATAATATCTCCTCAGTCATTACAGCCAGTTCTCTGCCCTTGCAGGCAAACAGAACACACAAATCCCCTTCAGAAATGCATTCAATTCAGTTCTAAACGCGTGAAAATGTTTTGTTCCTATTACTCTTTCTGGAAAGTTGTTGCAGACAAGTCTGTGGATAGATTTGTTTCAGTAGCTTCAGTGTTAAAAAATACTGATTTATTACCCCTAGTTATTCTTGGGCAAGCATTCTTCTTTATCATAAGCAGTTTTATTTGCTCTTAGCAGTTAACCCAGCACATATTTATGAGCAGCCATATATTTTCCTAGCCTACATTTTGCCAGACCAAACACTCAAAGCCTTTCACACTCTGTCTGATCCCAGCGGTGCTATTCTGCACCTTTTCCAAGGCAGAATTCACTCTTCTTGAGCATTGGTGACAAGTGTTACGTGCCATACCAAAGGTGAGGTGTCACGAGCACCTTCTACAACAGCACTGATGCTTCAGCTGATGCTGCCTAGTATTGTATTTTGCTATTTCATACTGATGGCTTGTTGTTACCTCCCCTCATGGTCATTTCCATTCATTTACCTTCTAACCTGCAGCACAAGTTCCTCTTACCTGTCTCCAAATCCTGGATTCATCCCAGCCAACTAGTTTCTCTGTGTGCTCCTTCTGTAGACCAATTCCAGTGAGGGTTCAGAACAGAACTGCCCTCTGAAGATGATTCTTTCTGTCTCTTTGTTGGCTTCTGGGCAACAGACTTCTTAAGGAGCTAAAGCCCAGTGGCTGAGTTAAAGGCGATTGATACAGATCTGAATACATGACACCTGGTCCTTTCCCTGTGATCCTTATCCTTAGTGTTTTCAAGCTCCTGCTGTAAGTGAAGAACCCTCTTCGTACCAACTCTGCCTCTTTGCTTTATGTCTGCATAATCTGTCACCACAAGATACACCAGTTTCATTCATGGAAACATTAAAAATGGTAAGGCTGAGATCAAATCTACAGCAAAGTCTGCAAGAACTCTGTTTGCATACTCCCTTCCAATACTTAGCAACTGCAGCCTCCTCTTAACCCGTCTCATTAATGTCCTGCATTTTTTTTTTTGTCCTGCAGTGACCTGAATCACTTTTGTCTGTCTTCTTAAGCATGGGCATTGCTTTCAGTACTCCCCAGGCACCTGGGACATCACTTTCCAGACAACAGATGTGAAACACCAGGCTACTTGTGTAGCACTACCCAGCACCTGTAGTTTTGGGCAGCAGAGTATGAGGTGTTTATTTCAGAAGGACTTGCAGAACAGCTGCTCCATGCACCACCATGCCGGCTGTGCCAGTCATCCACAGAACGATTCCTCATAACAAAGCTAATGTCCACAGGAAGAGATAAAATGCCATAATTCTTTAAGTGCCATGAAATAAATTGGGGGAAATAAACTACCTATGTCCTGGGTTTTCTTTTTTGTTGAACGTGCTAAACATTTTTTAAACAAGTTAAACAATGCAATGTTAGGAAAACCTTGCTGCAGAATCTGCAAGTCGATATAGCAGCTCTTCCAAAGCTTTGGAAGATAGTTATCTTTGCTCAAAATTCACTAATGTCTTGGTGTTTTGCTTCCACTTAAGTTCCACTTAAGAATTTCCATTTCCATTTTCTGTCCTGCTCTTGCCCTAGAATTCAACATCTTTATCTATACTGAGAGGTGAAGCAAGTGCTCATTTAATTTTGAGGAGCTTCCAAGATTATCTTTAGTCTTGACCTTCTCAACACATTTCTTTTTTCCTTGCTTTATTTTAATTAGAATGGTTGAGAAGTGTTTGCTACTATTTCAAATAACCTTTGAAAGCTCTGGCAGAGCTTGACTTGCTGTCCTCTTGAACTCTTGAAATATGACTGTTTATTCTAACATTTCAGTGGGAGGTGAATGCTAACCTCTTCTGAAAACCTAGCTCCAGGAGTGAGCTCCAAGGTCATAAAAAATCTAGCCTGAATCTTTAAGTATTTTCAAAAGTATGCAAGAAATGGAGAAGGTTAATTACCAGTGGCTTTCATGTAAGTCATTTAGATATTTTTGAAATTTTTATCCAGGGTGTAAACAGTGTCAGTCATGTAATCTGAATCTTTTGTAGTTAGCTCATTTTGTATACGATGAAGAACTACTCATTTATACCTTCTGTATTTTCGAGTATAAAAAGACTAAAATTTTTTCAGAAACTGCTTTCCCTATGTACTTATGAGTATAATTCCACTGCGCATGTTCCTTATTTACCATTTCACACTTGTTTTGAATTCATAGGAAAATTACAATGTATCAGCTTGTAACATTTTCACTTGATGTTTTATATAAAATTTGTCAGCATTTTTTTTTTATTACAAATTAGTAAAAATTATTGTAGTTAAGAATCAAGAACTGAAAAGATCAAAGCCACCTAATAAATGTTTTTGGGGTTTGCACTGACAGTTATGACTGTTCCTTCATACTAGTTTGAGGCATTTTAAAAAATGCGATGCTGTTTCATGTTTCTACATTCTGGATTATTACTGGGGAACCAGCTGCAAATATCCTGTCACTTTTAATACAGGCAAAGTTGTTTACTTCTGTTTCATATATAACCACCAACAATAAAATGGAGATTTAAAATACTTTTTAAAATTAGGTCTCTTGGAATTTCTTATGTGATATATACACTATGATGATTCTGACACCTGGATAAACACTAAATAGACTTTTTTCTAAAATACAATAACTTTCTACAAATTAGAAAGTAAGAATCTGACATATTCTCAAGGTTATATAAAGACAAAGCAATTAAATACAGAGGCTGTGTACATAAAGGAGAGACTTACTGTCTCTAGACACAACCTGCATATGTTGGGATATAGATCAGAGATGACTGTTCTGCCAGTACCAACACACATGTGGGTACTATGGGTGCTAAAGTATTGGCTTTATAGCAGGAGCAAATCACTACAATTTGAGTCAGTGATCCTCTATCCACTGACATAATAAAAGCAGCATGGAAGAAAAAATTAGTTTGACAGCTTCCATCTTGTCTGGGAGCCACTCAGGACTAGAGCTGTTATTTTATTAAAAAGTAGTAATTTCTGCAGAAGCAGAGAAGTTTCATGTGCAGATCTCTTTTTATTTGGCATTATGTGAGTAAGACAAATGGGAAAGCTGCTCTGTACTGCCTTTGGGAGGTGCCCAAAGCCATGGGACATGTTCTGTGTGTGTCTGTACTCCTGACATTTCAGTGTTCTTGGTGAAGATACAGCATGCTTGTCCAGCATATGACAGGAGTGGTTGTCCCTGCTTTCCCTATCCTGTAGTCCATGTGCCATGGCAACATTGACTCCTTTTAATGCACCCTGTGGTGGCACTGGTGTGCTCCATGCATGGGGGAGCAGTCTGACACAGCCAGCACCCCGCCGCTCAATGAGGTCCTTCTGCCTCCTGCTGCACCTGCAGGGTCGTGCCTGGGTTTGCTTGGACTGGGGTTGTCTGGTCTGCCTGTATTTCACAGCGTGTGGCACAGATGGGCACCACCCTGCTGCTACACCAAGCCTGGATTCAGGGATATCATCCCCCTCCTGGAGAAAAGTTGGGAAGTCTCTTCCTGTGTGCTCCTCGTCATCCTCCCCAGACGCCCAGCTGTCAGTACAGACCATGTCCTCAGCCGTGGCCCAATTCCATTTTACCCACAGAGAGAAGCAGTGTGAGTCTGTGAGTGACTGCTCTGTAGGTACAAGGCAACTAGGCATATCCTCTTAACCAAACCTACCCTCTTTGGTACAAAGAGGCCTCATTCCTAGATCCACCGAAACATCTGGCAACTGCTCAGCAGCACCAGAATGTCTCCAAGGCCCCATCTCCTTGATCAAGAAGGTCACCATGGTCCTGCGTTGCCCAGTCACTGCTTCACTTACTCAGATTAAGGTGAGAAAAAATCTTATTGGCTCAAATGTAACCAAAGTACAAAGGCAAATCTCTCTTTTAATGTAGTTGTAGGTGTTTTTTTTTCTCCAGGTGCATTAGTCTGGGGCAACAGGGAAGCGGGGAAGGCAAGCAAACTACACCATGACCCAGGGATTTTCTGTATTAGGAGGTCAGCTCTGGGAGAATAATTTTACCTTCAAATACGCAGACATGTTAAACCATCACTAGCTGACAGACAGTATAAGTTGGGTAACTCACCACATGCACACATTAAGCACAATTATTGACTCAGCAGTTCCGGTTGTCACAATTTACCTTAAAAGGGAAGCCTGGTAGCAAATAATCATCTTTAAATGGAAAGTGATTACTGGAGGCTCGATCCTTTGTCTCACATGGGTAGGGTGTGATGTCTTGTGTCTTAGTGTCATTGTGGCTGGAATGTCAAACAACCTGATCAAGTATTATTGTCTGGTCACTGAGTCACATTTGGCTACTGACAGGACAGGAAGGTGGTCCAAGTCCAGTGGGGAACTTCTATATTGAAGGCAAAATCTTCCTTTGACAACCAAACAGCTATTAATGGCAATTAATCATTCAATATGTAAAAGCAGGTGAAGTGTCAGCAAAGAAAGTGATATTTAAACACTCAAAGTGAAAATCAGTAGATTATCTCTGATGTTTACGGAATCAATGAGATCTGATGATTTATCTTGGTTGAAAATCTAAATTCTGGCACCTATAAATAGCCTCACAAACACCACTAAATTCAGTAGTCTCCCTCTCTTTTCTTGGCCTGCACAGGAACTTGAAGTTGGATACAACTATTGGTTTTACTCTTTATTTCATGATGTAAAATACTAGACATATACATGTAATTGAAATAATTGTTACTGCCTTTATTGTCTAGTATCATGGAAGTGTCTTCCAATGTTCTCATATTATAATTTCAGAATCTTTTACGGATGTAAATAACTTGCAATTTTACTCACTTTTAACTCTTTCGGATCTGTGCTTAGCAATTTTTGTGCTCCAAAATAGCCATGAAAAGAAACAAAAACAGCAATATAATAAATATTTAATTTCTTGCATTTTGCTCTGAAAAACCAATATGAACCACTGGAAAATGTTATAGTGTCTGACCTCACAGAATAGTAATTTACAATGTAAATATATGTAATTATCCTTAGGCATAGTAAACTCAAGGAAAAACAAAAGGTATGCAGTCCTGCTCTGTAAACTCACAAAGAAAATTGCTGCTTAAACTACTATTCCAATCTCCTTTTCCTTTAGCAATTCTATTTTACTTAAGATTATATTATATTGCTGGGTTTTATTGACTGTCCTTGCAGTTATATATGGAGACTTTAAACAATAGTAAACATTAATAAATAATTCTTAAAATTAAGATCTCAAAAAGCAGAAAATTATTGATTCCTTTTAAGAAACCTCTAAGTCTCAGTTTGAAAGAAATAAGCTTCTGTTATCTCATGTTTTAAGCCACGGTGAGGAACAGATATTTTGGTAATTGAAAGCCTCAGTATCTGTCCCAACAGAATGACAGCTCTAGGCTCTTTCATGTGTTTGCTATTAAGTGGTGGAAAGAAGGAAGGAGGACCAGAGGAGAGGTGGTAAGGTCCATAGATCTCCTTCCCTGGGGATCACATGAAAGAAGGAGTATAGGGATGTGGTTTAGCAGTGAATGTGGTAGGCTTAGGTTAATGGTTGGACTCGATCGTCTTAAAGGTCTTTTCCAACCTAAAGGGTTCTATGATTCTATGAAATATGGCCACAGGAGTTAAGAGTGAAACATGTTTTCTTACGAGCCTCCTCTCCCTGCCTGTGGAGCCTGGCATTCCTCATCTCTGCCTGGCTCTATGCAATAAACTGGAAAGCATTTTAGCAAAAATGTTACAGTCTGTGGAATTTTTCTTTGTGATCAGATTAATTTTTTTCCTTTCACTGCTACTCGTCATGAGTACTAGTATGTGTCTAGACTATGGTGTCTCTCAGACTTTCAAGATTTACAGAGTTACATGTATCCAATATAGCATTTTCACACTGGGTAGTAACCTCATAAAGTGTCTCTCTCTTCTTTTCAAAACTAAGGCAGATAATTCCAGTGGCCTTTCTCCCGTTTAGAGCCTTTTGCTTTGTCTCCATTGGGGCTTTAGCTTGCTACAACAGTGTGAGCTTGAAGGGAAGTCCTGAGTGTCCTCATTTCTCACATCTTAGAACTTCTAAAGCAGTTCTGGGGGGTGGGAACTGGATTTCTTTTGTAGGAAGCTCAGCGGGAAGCTCACCTCATGGTGCATTACATGTGCCGCAACCACAAACATGCAGAGACATAGGAACCAAAGACTGGCCCTTCAAACAGCTTCAAGCTGCATGCTTCCTGACAATATTCAATCCTGGAGAACAGATTCTGTCTAGACAGATAATATCCCTGAGCGACAGTGTCATGGTTACAGGGGCTGGG
>NW_008593933.1:0-9905 GCF_000691845.1 Merops nubicus | reverse complement strand
CTGGCCTCCCGCCGGGCACCGCCGGCCCGCAGCCTGGTGCCTCTCTCCCAGATAGGTGCGGGGCGATCCCAGCCCTCCCTCCACTCACGTTCTCCGAAGTAAGCGAAAGCGACTCCTGCGGCCCCTCCCTGACGGCTTCAGGGGCCACTAACACACCTCCACTGGCGAACCGCAGGGTTAAGAAAAGCCCCATCCTCAAAGCAGCGGTGCAAGGTCTCCTCTCCAGAGGTGGAGTGGTCACCCCACAAGAGGGAAGCCATCCGGTGAAGGAGTGGTCCCTGGCACTTCTCTCGCTGCTGCTCACAAGCTGTGGATACCAGCACTTCGGTCAACAATAAGACAGCCCTGGGAGAGGGGCTGGGCCATCACATCTTCAGGAGGAACAGCTGTCTGCTCTCCTCCTCACCTTGCATGGCCTTTCTGCTACTTGATGAGATCGTATCTGTCACCCTCAAAGGTCCTAGCAATCCTTAATTAGATTACAAGTTCACCTCAGCCAGCCCTCTCCTACCCCTGCACCCCATGAGTTTTGCTATTTTCCACCAGGAAGGAAGAACCACATTCTATTGGTAGTTGTGTGGATGTTTCCACATCCCAGCTCATCTCACCAGACATCGTTTCTCCCATCCCTGCTCTCAGCTTCTCCAGTCCACTGTCTCTCTGCAGTTCCTTACAGCCCTGTCAGGCCCACACACCCTGTAGTAGCGGTGGGTAGCATTGCAGGCCCCAGTGCCCCAGGACAGCCCAACAGCCAGCAGCGCCATCAAAGCCCAGCCATCTCGCACTGTGGACCCCTGCATGCTCCATCCTTGGCAGGTCTGGACAACATAGCCCTACTGAGCAATAACGTAGGAGCCTCCCACCCTGCACACCACCCTTTCCCTGGTCTCGGGTTGGTCAGGAGTACTGTTCCTTTCCTTGCCTGCCTCCTGTCCCCATCACCCCACCTAACTGCTCCAAGGTCTCTGAGGGCTAGAGGAGTCCAAGCCTCCTGCTGCTCAGTCTGCTCCATCTGCTCTTTGTGTATTTATGGGACAGGCATGCACCAGCTCTGTTCCGAGATGCTTCCCCTGGTTCTCTACTCATCCTCATCCACAGTCCTTCATGTCCAGCTCAGCCTGCCTCTGAGTCCTGGTTCACCCCATACCTGGGGATTACAGCAAAAGGGAGAGGGGAGGAGCTGAGGGCAAGGCATAGCTCCTGGTACTGAGTTAAAAAACAGACAGCCTCTCCTTCAGTCACTGCTGCTCTAGGAGCTGGGAGGATCCAACTTTCTCCTCTGACCCCCACAACACCCTGCTTTGCACTCTTTGCTCTGCCAGTCATGGTTGGAGGCCAAGTTTTTACTGGCGGCACCTCCAACACTTGGTGTAGGCTGCTCAGCCTCACCCTCACCTCCTCCTTGAAATCCTACTGCCTCCGCTGACTATCTCAGACACAACATCACCTCCCTCAACATTCTCACCTGCTCTCACACTTTTCTGCTGGGATCTGCCCTCGTCCTGACCATGTTGCGCTGCAAAACCATTGCACAGTTTGTGCCTGGATGCTCTTAACCTCACCTGGTTGAAAGTCCCTAAGAAAACCCTCCGGACACTGCGTGTGCATTTGAACAGGCACAGGAGGGTGCTTGTGGAAGGGTCCCTGCACAAAGCGATAACCATATTTGTGCCCACAACACAAGAGCTGTGGGAGAGGGAGATGGGATTAGGTTGCAGTCAGCAGAGCAGGACATGTGGCTCTCCCTGTGCCACTTCTCTGCGAGGCGAGAGCCGTGGTGCAGAGTGAGGGCTGTCCAGGATGAGGAGGTAAAGTTGGTTGCCAGAGATCTGGATGCTGAGGCAGGGGACTGGAGAACAGAAACCAGGGTGGGATTTCAGAGTGGTGGAAATTGGTGTGTTTGAGGAAATGGGGTTTGAGGTTTGGTTTTGTGTTTGAATATCACAGAAGCAGAAAAGGATGGGTGGGAGTAAAATTGGTGGGTATAAAGGAGGGGGAAGGTATCAGAGGGGAAGCCCGAGCACCATGGACCTTGGATGCACTCCTTCCTCAGCACTGAGGGGCTCCTGTCCCAGCCCTGGACGCACTCCCAAGTTCCAGGCTTGCTCTGGCAGTCCCTGGGCTGCCTGTGGCGATTCAAGCAGAGGAGCTCTATTTGTGGACCCCAGAAATGGGTGTTGAGGAGAGGTTTTCTGCACTTGGCTTAGACTGTGTTCTACTGGGCTCTGATCCCTGCCATGCCATCCCCAGAGGCGTCTCAGTTGGAACAGCTGCTGGGTCAGAATTAGGAAGGATTTTTTCCTAGCCATAAGAGTCTCTCCACTGCTTTTCCCTCCAATGAAGGAAATCCCACAAAGCAGGGACCTGGAGTGTGAACAGGAATGACCTGTCACCACGGTCTCCCCTTCTGACTTGTGCCAGCCACAGTCTCCCTCCCCTGCCTTCCCCTGAATGCACCATCACAGCTCCCAGCCAGAGGGAGGAATTACCTGTCAAAATCAGCTGGAGCTGCTTTCCTTTCTTCCGGAGTCTGGAACCTGCACCTTGGAGGCAGCTGGACATCAGGGGCGAGGAGCAGACGCTGAACGGAGGGAACAGGTGATGTTGCTTCTTCTCCTCCACTGAGGAGCCTTCCCCGGAGCAAGGAGAGAAAGAAACTCTTCACTGTGCAGAAGCCTCGAGAAACTCACCCCTTCTTGCCCACTCTAATTCCTCAAGGGAGGCAGAGGAGCGGCACAAACCAGCTGGAGAAAGACCGCAGACACCTCTGCGCTGCCAGCGCGAACGATCATCCTCTCCTGCAGCTCTCGCTCCGGGTCACCCTTTCCGCCTTACGCACGGCACCAGCGCAGGGTCTCTGGGTTAAAACAAATGTTCTCCCCCATACCACCCCCCTTGCTTTTCCCATTCCACTCCAGCCCACAACAAACATCAGCAGCTCGCTGGCCCTGCAGCCATGTAACCCAACCCCGGCCATTGTTCCCTCTTCCCCAAAGTCTATATTTGACTCGGCGGCAGCACCGGGGCCGTGCGTGCGTGTGTGTGTGTGCGCCCGCTGCACACGCACGCTCCGATATTTGTTCAGAGCCTCATTCCCCAGATGCTCGGCATTGCTTAAGAAATAGCTTCCATGGGCAGTAGGTGTTTGTGCCTGCAGCGGGGAAGTGGAGGGGGCGGCCGAAAGAGAAGCAGGGAGAGGGTGAAGGTCAAAGGTGGAAAACCTCACGGTTCTTCCCTCACAATTCGCACCATCTCGATGACCTGCCGCTCTGCAGTGCATGGGTGGATTGACAGATGACAACACACACACTCAACAGTGGGACTGGTGGCAGATCCAGGGAACGATGGAGAAAAGGCAAAGCTGTGGTCTTGGTGAATCCATTTTGTGTCACCTTGCCCTAAGTTTCACTCTCTGGTGGCAAAAGTGCAGTTCAGCCTTCAAAAGCCCTTCAGACTTGCCTAGGTCTGGTGGCTTGAGGCCACCAGAAATGGCACCAGAAAGTATCTAATTCCCTTAGCCTGCTGGCTCTGCAAAGGGTGCCTCAGTGTATGGGAGCTGCCCTGGGTTTCACCCTCCTCTGTCTCAGTACTACACTAAGGGTAGCTGCCCTGGGATGTGTGTTTTCTATCTTATGTTTTCCCAAAGCCTCCAGGAATGCTGCCTAAGCCCAGAGTCACATTCCCCATGGCTCCAGAGTCCCTGGGAACGCTACCTAGGCTTGGCAAGAGCCTCTTTTATTTGCATCCTTCGTGGCCTGCCAGGACACTCAGCAAAACCAGAAATAAGTGCAGTCGAAATGAATGCCAGGAAGGATCACCTTTATCCTAAATACTGATGATCTGGTGAACTCATTGCCACCGGGTATCAAGAAAAAGCATTCATTAAAAAAATGACTAGACATTTATATAGGTAGCAAGAATAAATAGGAACAAACTCCAAAGGGCTATTAGCTCTCTTGCTCCAGGGCACTGAAGATGAGCTCTATGTCATCTTCACAGAGTAAGGAGCAACTTTCAACATGGGCAGATATTTCAGTAATTTTGCACAGAGCAATGCTTGTACCTTCCTCTGAGCCATGCAGATCTGGCCTTGTGAGAGGAAGGATGCTGGGTTTGAGGAGACACCATCCATGCATACCCACTGGACAGAGGGCTGGCCCAGCATTTGTTTCCCAGCACCAAAGCCAAGGAGGGATGGACTGTATAGATACTCTGGTGGTGCTTGTGAGACATCCTGGGCAGGTGATTCCCAAGTGCTCAGAGTAAAGTGTCAGCCTCCATCCAAGCCTCCGACCACCATCTCTCCTCTCCTCCGCTCCGATGGCAGCTCGAGGGAGTCCCTTATTATCAGGGCTGCTCTTTCCTGAGGGGTGTCTGTACACTGCACTAGCCTCTGGGTATCTGCTCTGTTGGGACTAGCTAAGATCTGACTGTCTGCTGGGCTGCTCCACTAAAACAGATCCTGTAAATGTAGGAAAGTGCATCTGTCGTCATAATGAACTTGAGTTCATTACCTGGCAGCCTCCAAACTTGCTGTGAGGCGCTGGAAAAGTAAGCTGAAGTCACACGTTATTTTGAGATACAGATTCCCTGAGTTCATCTTCAGTACTTCTATCCAAGCCAGGACAAAGTCACCAGGGAAAAAAAAAAAAAAAAAAAGATAAAACCCCCCCATTAATTAAATAATGGAGGGAAAAGGAGTTAGACTCAAAGAGGGAAGGAAAGAGATGGAGGTATATATGGAGGGTGGCTAGAGAAAAGGTGTTTTACCTTGTGTCCCCACAGCTCAAAGGACTGAATCGTCCCCCTTCAAAAAAACCTACGAGTTCATTGAGAAGGTATAAGGTCTTATTTTTCCTTGTGATTGACAGCTACTGTCAGGGCTCTCCCAAGGGCACAGACTTCAGGGGGTGTACCCACTCCCCCCACCTGCCTTCCACTGCTGGCAGGAGGTCTGGAAGGACCAGACCAGGAAGGAGATGTCTGCCAGGCCTTTCCTTTGCTGGCATACACTTTGCTGGTGCCTCGAAGCCCACCTCCAGCCATAACCTCTCCCCTTACCTTTCCAGCTGGCAACTGTAGCAATGAAACCTCTTAATCTCACCAGGAGTGCGCAAGCATTTAATGGGATGTCTCTTGAAGCAAATGTTTTGGGCTTCCTCAGTGCTTGCCTCTGAGCTTGCTCCTGGGTATTTACAGAAGTTGGTATATCTTGGCATTTATAGTGAAACCTAGCAGGAGAGCCTGTTGCAGGGAATTTCAAGGTCATTTTACGAAACTAAGGTCTGTGCTTAGAAAGGCTTGAACCTTGGGTGCAGAGAAGTCCATAATTAGCAGCCCCAGGGGATATGGACGAGTGTTGGAGGGAGGCTAATTGCAGACTGACTGGCTCCTTGGCCTTCAGCAGTTCCCGTGAAGCAGGGAAGCAGTGTGCTCAGCCAAGCACCAAGCGTGTCCTAGGGAAAGGTAATTCCTCCCCAACCTGCCTGGGCCCGTCCCTATAAACAACAAGAGCTGCACGGGGAGAGCAGTGCTGCAGATTTCACAAAAAAAAGGTCTCTCTGAGCTGGAGACACGCGCAAGGCAGGCAGAAGGGCTCCTCGGGAGAGAGTACAGCCACGTGCCTCCACCTGAAAGTGCCCACAAAGTTCCTGCTCTGCCCTCAGAGAGCCTGGGGGATCAGCTCCTTCCCCCCATCTGTGCACCCTGGTGAAGTGCTGTCCCTGAGACCCCGGCGTGCAGTGTCCACTCCTCGTGTGCAGGCAGGCGCTCTGCCCCACACCCAGACAAAGCCCCGTGCGCCCTGCATGCTGAGGAGAGCCAGCACCATGCCTAAACCCCCCTCACCGCCTCCCTCTGCTCTCCGGGGAGACATCCCCCCCTTCCTCCACAGTACTCTTAACGCAGTTCATTTCAAACACTTTATTAGCATGACAAGCTAAACAAGTTTTGACAAAGGGGAAGGGAGGCAGAGCCCCTCAAGTCTCAGTCTGAGGCTGACACTGTGCCTTCAGCCTTTGTTTCTCATGGGGTTTTGCCTTGGATCGGAGCCGCCACCCTGCCAGTTGGGCATGTGTGCCCTTTCTTTCCAGTCCCTCACGGGGTTAAATCCCTGGCACTGGAGCAGGACTGCCCTTCAGTCTCTGCTGCACGGCAGCACCCATGTTGGATTTAGCACCCGTTGGGATGAAGGCTTTACGGAGTGCGTTGGTGGGGCTTGGGTGGGGCTGCCAGTAGGGAAACCTGTGTAGTGCTAGGGCAGCTCCTCCTGCAAGGTGCTCACTTCAGGGAGCAGTGGTAACTGTGGTGTGTGTCTCATCTGGGAACTGGCTTTTTCTGGCAGAGTGCCCTGTGTAAGGTCACAGCCCAGTATCTGGTCCTGTGTAGAGCCCTGGAGCCATGCACAGTAAGAGCTGGAGGTACCTGTGCAGGGCTCAGTGCAAGCGCTGGGTCGGTTCACCAGGCGAGTGTGGTGTGGAGATGGTGGTGAGCAGAGATGAGGAGGATGACACAACCAAATACTTGAAGCCAAAATACCCTGATTTCTGCTGCCTGCCCCCAGAAATGACATAGCTGGCACAGAATGAGTACAGAGAGTACAAGTCCACTGCTGCCAGGCTCTGCACTCCTTGCCCCACCACGAAAAAGTCTGAGGGACAGGGCAAGAGGCCAGAGCCAGCTGTTGCTGTGCTATTTTATGGCTAGTTAGAAATGGCCAGTAGGGGTCACTGATATCTATTGATGTTATTTTATTTTTATACATCTGCATTTATAAATATACAAAACATGCAAAGGCAGCGACTGTAATGGGGAAGCGTTGATGTACAACATATTCATCAAGTATAGAGGTTGGGGGAAAGTGTCCCTACATGCATCTGAAATACCAGTGTGAGCTGAGTATCTCTCTCTGCTCAAACTCCATGATGCCATGAACCCACCGAGCCATGCCAAGAACCAGGGTGGGTTTCTGTCATTGTTCTCCAGTTCTGCCTTCATCCTCCATCCTGCCTTGGCAGAGATGCTTTGAGAGAGATTCAAGAGACACAGAGAGTCAAGCCTCGGGGGCAGGATATTGTGTCTGCTTGTCTTTCTGTGCAGTGCCCAGCACAATTACATCCCAGCCACGATGGGTGCCTTTAGGCAGTCCCATAAGACAAACAGCACTTCGGGATGGGATGGGTCAGCACTGTTCTCTTCTTCAGGTGCTGTTGCTGGGCATCCTGACAGCAAAATATTTGCTTGTGAAAAAAAATCAGGAATTTTTTGAGGGCTGTGTCTTCAAGTTAAAATTGAGCCCCAACCCTTACTCTTATGGAGCAGGACTGGGTTAAACACATGGGTCCTATTAGCAACTGTTTTACTAGTAACTTGTATTTTTCTGGTAGGTGCATGTCTTTGGCTGTCCAATTCTGTACCCACAGACTTGTTTGGCTGTCTCAGGCTGGTTGTGCTTCACTGATCCTATTGTTCCCGGGATGCTGTTGGTTTTGAGTGCTGAGCTCCTCTTGTACGGGCATACCACAGAGTGCATGCTCTGCTCAAAATATGCCTCAGGTTTTTTGGTTTTGGTGGGCTCAGCCCATCCATGAAACTTCTTCTCCCTCTGAGGGTTTCCCCATCTGAGGTCTTCTGAGGAATTCTCTGTGCAGTGAGTCAGAGAAATAGGGGAGGAGATGAGTGTTTCCTGAGACTCCCTTCAGGACTGCAGATTCCAAGCTGGAGGAAATGGGACTTCATACAATTCTCAGGCCAGTGGCAGCCTCCGAGCAGGTCAGCAAAGGGTGGTCCCGCACTTCCCATCTTCCCTGCTTGACCTGGGTTGGTGGGGAACTTCAGAGGACTAAACCTGCACTGCCTTCTCCTGGTAGGGAGACATTATTTCTGGCATCTGCTTCTTCATTAGCAGAGAGCGTAAACAATTTAGAGGGATTTGTCCCTCCACAAGGTGGCACCTGCCCCTCCAGGGGTTCCTTTTATACAGTTACAGGGGTCTATATAAAGTGCTGCCAGCTGGAAAGTATTTTGAAGAGATTCCTCCCTGCTCTTCACTAAGGATCATAAATTCAGTTGGTATTTGAGAGAATCTCAAATGTACTTCTAGAACTGTTTGCTGAGGGCTTTACATCCTCCCCTTAAAATAAAAGGATTATTTGGAGTGAAGTGTTAGATTACCTGGTGCTTGTTAATTGAACTTCAGAGGCTTTAGCGAGCAACTGGCTCTAGCAGGGAGCAGCACTTTGGTATTAATGGTGTTATACAAATGAATATAATGTAACCTAACGTCACACTTCAACATCATGCCACATCTCTGGGCTCAGGGCAGTGGTGAGTCCAGCTCACAAGCATACCGGATACACGAAAAGGCAGGGTAGATGTGTATGGAGAGGGAGAGGGCTTGGGAATCAAGGCCTTTGGGATCTGAGGCAAGAGTGTTTTTTGGTGCTCAGAGCATGTGGCTGCTGTTCAGGCTATCCCGAGTTCAGTTCCTGTCTCCCTTTGGCTGTCTGACCTTGGGATCTGATTTTGAGAACAGTTGAGTTTAATGGAAGCAGCAAATGCCCAGACCATCTGAAAATCACACTCCTTTATTCCTGCAGGGCTTATTTCACCTAGGCTTGCAAAAAGCTTGAAGATCCTACTCTGACAGGTCACCAAAAGAAAGCAAAGGACTATAATCATTGTTGCCACCAGTACGCACCAACGGAAACCTGAACAGATCACAACTGTGAAGGCTCCAAGGCAGCAAGGCCCGGTGGAAATGAGAAACCTCATCAGCTATGAAAATTTCATCAGCTGGTGCTGTGGAAGCAAGAATCTGGAAGTGCAGAGCAGATGGGAAGCCTGTATTCTTGGAGCCATTGTCCTTCTGCTTGTTATCTGACTCCAGCACAGGGAGGATTTGGAGAATTTATGGGGGCATAAGTACCGAAGGCTTTCTTGAAATATCCCTGGCTGACGCATGGCATAGTGCAGACGGCACTTGCTGGGCGTGCAGCAGACGTTTTTGTAAAATATTCCCAAGGTCGTGGAAGCGGGGTCCTGCTGAGCACCTGTCTTTTATCATGCAAGACAGGGGACCATTTTGGCAGAGTTTGCAGCACTGTGAGCTCTGTACTACCTGAAGGCTTCATAAAAGTAGTACATTGAGGAGCATCATCCAAGTACTATGAGCACTTTTCTTGAGCATGCGGATTTCCTCTGGACTAGTCTCTGTTATTTACCATATGAATAGTTGATTCAGGAGATGTTAATGAAAGAAACGTTAATGGGCAAGGGGAGCAGAGGGTGAGTATGCACCAGACAGGAGACGCAATGGACAAAGGAACTGTGTGAGCTCAGAGTGGCATAACTGGGGCAGTTTGGTTCAAAATTAAAATGTATTGACTTCTTGAGGTCCCAAGGCTGGAACAGCAGAGTGGAAGATTTTGCAAATAAAGCACTGATTTATGTGCCTGTTTGACTAGGTCTTGTCTGCCTTTGGTACACACTGTCCTCAGCCCCTCTCCTGTAAAAAGCAGGCAGTCGTCCTTGAGGATTTTGGGTGTATTTCTCCATTTCCTGTCCTCCTCTTCTTCCTTCCCTGCCTATCCCCATGGATGGTGTCACACTTCCCCAGTGACAGGCTGTGATATGCCCCAGACTGTGAGGCTGTTTCTCAGAAACTGAGGCATGTAAGAAGGGCAAGGAGCTGATCCAGGGCAGTGGCTCCCAGTGGAGTGTCCTGGCTGGCAAAGATCTGACGAGTGCCGATCACCTGCAGTTACCGTGAGCCATCCTGGGGTCCCGAGCACACCCACAGGCTCTAATGCCCGTGACCAGCCTATACTATCTTTTTCTCCTGTCATCTTCTTCAACTCGGGGGCCGAGCCGCCTGCTTTCAGCTGTGTAACCCCGGGCGCGGGCTG
>NW_008593932.1:0-9949 GCF_000691845.1 Merops nubicus | reverse complement strand
GTTTGGTGGTCTATAGTAGACTCCTACTATAAGGTAAGGCACAATAAATAGGCTTCTTGCATCACTATGCCTCATAGTCAATTCTTTTGCTGTGGAGAACATTCATAAAAATTCAGGCTCACAGTTTTCTCAAAATGCTTTCATTGTTTCTCCTTACTTGGCATGGTTTGTTTTCCATGAGAGAGGGAGGAGAAGCCCTGGAGGCAGGGTGTGGAGGGGAGCACGGATGTGGCACCATGGCTTCGGGAACGTGCACCTCATCTTTCTCAAATCTTCCCTGCTGCCCTCCATACCCTCAGGAGGGTTTGGATGGCAACAATGCTGAGGCCTCAAGACTGAGAAGTGCAGTGAAGTCACCTAACGTACCCTTTTGCCCAAACAGCTGAGCACAACACCATAGGTAGCCACCAGTTCCTGACTTCAACCCTACTGTTGTTCCTACCAGGTTTCAGGAGTGGTGTGTCAGCCCTGCTGCCGGTCCTTCCTGTTGTCCTCCCACCCTGCTCCTCCCCTATATAGGGTCACCTTTGCTTGTAAGAGAGAAGCTGGCAAGTGGCTGCTTCAGACAAGAATGTATTTTGCACTTGAAAAAACATCTTGAAAAATAAGAATGTATTTTGATGCAATCCATTCTTAGGAAGAAGGTATGGTTGCATAAATGTATGCTGTTAAGCTCCTGATCACTTTTGCTTGTATTACGAAAGATTGTTTGAGGGACAACTCAGAGGGGAGAGGTTTCTTGATGTTTCATGATCTGGCATCATAGTTCACACTTCTTCAGACCCGTCATCCTATCTGTACATGGATGGGACTGCTGTTGTGAGGCAGGAATCCTCACAACATAGGATAGCTGGAAACAAAAGTGCATGTCCTTTCTGATGGGCTCTGTCTCCAGCTTCATTCTACACTACTGGCTGGGGCTCAGAAGTGTTTTAGAAGTACAGCATTAGTTTTCCTTGAGCACCATGATCTATTATACCAAAGTACAATGCCACGAAAGTAGCCCAGCCTATTGTAAATACTGATTTTTAGCTGGCTAACTGAAGAAAATCACCTCCTTCACACATTCTTTCTGTCCTTTCAGCCCTTTCTTCCATTCTTGTAGACTCTGTGTGCACCCACCCCTTTTTCCACATGCCCCTTGCACTCTGCTGCCTTGTTTTCTGGTGCTCATGCAACTCTCCTCTCTAGCCATACTCTGCCCTCCATGTCCAGCATGTTTCTTGTGCGTGTTTTTGATCCCTGGCTTCTTTCACAGCCATGGCTGCAGACAGCCATCTCTTTGTCCAAGTCTCAAAGACTGCCATTCCTTCCTCTCCAGATGTCCGCAGTAGCAGTTCCTGAGAGTGTGGTTTGGGGCAAACTAGACAGATACTGTGTTGTGCACAGTTTAATTCTTTGGTGCAACACCTCTGAAGCCAGACTTGCTGAGCATTTGGGAAAATAAACGGAGCTATCATCTCCTGATGCTTTCATATCCTGCCAAAACTTTATCCCTATTCCTTTTCTGAGTGGCCATTTTGCTTTCTTTCCTCTACTAACACAAGAATTGGCCAGCAGAGAGATACCAGAAGGAACAGTTGATGGATGCAATGACCTTTAATAGTTCACAACAATAATACATGTTTTGTAAGCTTTATGGTGTGCTAGCCAAACAGTGGTTAGTTTTCATAGTTAAACAACATACAAGGTAGTAAAAAACAAAGTCTTCAACAAAAAATTCTTCCAAATAACACCAAGAAAAAAAAATTCTAAATTATTTTTAAAAGCATCAGGAATTCTCTATGCCCTTCAAGTGGGCAGATGAAATACAACAATATGATTCCCTTATCTTTTTCTCAATAGAAGGTAAGATCTGATTTCCACCTCAGAAGCTCTGTGACTTACAGATCACTTAAACAAAAACATTATACAAGCATTAGCATTGAATATTGAGACAGCTTAGCTTTTTATTTAGTCTTTCCAATCACGCTCTTGGTGAATGAACAAACAAATTAACAACCATCATCTGCAGTTTCTGTAGCATCACCAGAAAGTAATGCCACCAGATGCTTCACTTGATTGTTACTTCAACCTTAAAAATAATAATAATAATAATACAAGTTTTCTGCTGAAATGTCCTTGGGTTTGGGTTGTTGTGGTTTTTTTGGGAGCTTTAGCTTGAGATGGAAAGTCGCAGCTCACATAATGCACTTAGATATTCTTCATTGTCAGGACACAACGCAACCGCTTGCTCATAGCACTCTATTGCTTCACGTTTCTCACCATTTAGATTATGAACGAATCCAAGTGTACCAAAATCCGTTGCATCTCCTGAACCTCTACGAATTCTCCTTTCTAACAATGTCTTCAGAGCATTCCCGCACCTTTCAAAGATATAAGGATCTTTGTTAATTTTCAGCCCTTCTATGTAATACCTAATGGCTTTAGAATCCGATTTCATACAAAAACGCTGAAAATTGCCATAACAGTAGAAGAATTGCTGTTTATCATCATCAGACAGAATATTTATCTGAGATGATAGTTTCTGAAATGTCTCTTCTGCTTCATCATACATCTTTGCTTCTGCATACATGCCTGCTAGGTCGACATGGGCAGAAAAAAATTTTGTCTTTTGTTCAATCACTGTTTTAAAATAAAAAATGGCATGTTGGATGAGTTCATCCATTTGCTCTTGAGGGGGATACCTTGTGGTCTTTTTCAACTGAATCAGCTTTGCTCTGTAGCAGAGTCCCAGCTGGTGTTGCAAAAAGACAGATTTCGGCATCATTGTCAGGGCCTTTTCCAAAATCTCCAGTGCCTTGTCCACTTCTCCTTTCTTTCTGTAAAATTTGGCAGCATATCGCAGGACGTAAGGAAGAGAAGGGGTTTTCTGCATTGCTTCTTCAATGTATCTTTCCCCTTCATCGTCCCGCTCTATGTCCTGAAGCTTTATTGCAAGTACCACCATGACGAAAGTATCCTCTGGGTTCAGTTCCACCGCACGCTTCAGGAGGCCGAGGGACAGGCTTGCGTCTTCAGAGCGCCGCTGGGTAAAATCTTCCAGGCGATACGCCGCGACGGCATAGCCCGCATTGAACTCCGGGTTGTTGGGTTCATGCTGCAGAGCTTTTTCAAAGCTCGTCTTGGCTCTCTCGTAGTACTTTTTCCCAAACTTTAATAATGCCCATCCTTTCTCAGCATGGATCTCCGGAAGATGAATCTTCCATTCGGCAGTACTTGGAAGGTTTTTGCAGCTGTTTTCCACTTTGGTTACATAAGTTTGAGCTTCTTCATATCTCCCCATGTGGTAATAGATCCAGGCATAGGTGCCCCAGGTAACAAGACTTCTCCTGTCCATTTCATCGGGATATTTTTTCTTAATTTCTTCTTCAGCTTTTTGGAGATTTCTCAGGGCTTCCTCATTTGAATTCTTAAGGTGGCATATATAGGCTAGTAGATTATAACTTGCAATGCTGTTCGTGTTTAAAAACTCGGTCTGATTACCTGTTGTGTACTCTAGGTCTTCGAGATCCACATCCTCCTCCTCCAAAGCCCATGTGAAATAGCATTCTAGCTGCTGCAGGGATTTGTCCAAGGAGTTAGTGGAAATGGTACTAGAAGAAATAAAAACAAAAAACAACTTACACTCCATTTACTTTTTGCTACTCTTGTTTTTAAACCGAGAGTGATGTACTCCAAAAGCAAGCAATACCTCAGCTGGTGCCGCTAGTCAGCAATACTTCGAACAAGACAGAGCTGTGTGAAGCCATAGGTCTAAAGAGGTGAATAGTTATTTTAGTAATTCTCTTTGCCAGTGTATGAGAGCACCTCTTGCATAGCAATAGAGGTGGTGGTCTGGCTGTCATAGGACAAAGTAGTCTCTGTGGTAAAGCTGCCACACCTTTGGGTGTCAGACTCATATTTCCTGTGCTAGGTACAACTGATGAAGCTTACCCTAAAGAGGTAATCAAGTAAAAAACTTTCCCCATAATATAGAGAAAGTGATACAGTGCCTTTTCCATGTCTGTATGGTTTATGGTTTGGATTATGAATTTCATTTCTAATTTCCTGCATTTGAAAATGCTTATTTGTTAGATCAGCACCATTTCTGTGTTTTGATGATACTGACGTATCCAGTTGCTGGCTCTCAGATCCCACCAGTCTCTCCAGCTGCTGGCACTTGGCTGCCGAGCCTCCTGAGGGTGCAACCCCACTCCCCTTGCTGGTTCAGAGCACACACTCACTCACTCACTCCCACTGTGGGTCTCTAGAAGCTGGCTTTGGACATCAGATAGATGGTCAGGGATCTTGTCTCTACCCAGGCGCCTCACTGCTAACAGGCAGACACACTAACATACTGACCAGACCCTGTTTACATAGAATTGGTCCTTAACACCTCTTTCTCCCTCTCTATTTTTCAACATCTATTATCACTTTCCATTTCTCAGATCTCATTTTCCTGCCCTTGGTCCCCTCCCTAAACATTCCATAATAAGTCTTATGTAATCCCCAAGGGCTTTTTCCTGCATCGTGTAACGTGTCCCATACTGCTAGTTAGTTCAGACTGTAAGGCACTCCTGTGGACCCCCAGCACTGGGTGTCCCCCCATCCCCTGGGGCAGCCCTGGGAGGGAGGGCTGGGTGTGGGCTCGTGTCCCTGACTGGGGCATTGTGCCTCTGTGTGCATGGAGATGGGACGATGGCTCTTGGGAGAAGCCAGGGCAAGGTGCTGTTTAGGTTCCTCCTCCTGCCGTTGCCTGCCTGTGCCCCTGTGTGGGTGTGAAGACAACCAATCCAGAACTAACCTTTACAATGCAGAGGAAATAAGGCTTTAGTTCACATTGTGCTCTCCCTTAAAGCAGGAATTACGTGTGATTTTATAACCAAGGCATCTCAGTCAAATCTCTCCTTCTTAGAAAGTCTTCCCTGCTCTCCCTCCTGTAAAACTTAGCAGATCTAACAGCCTGCATGGTACGTGTGCTGCTGCTCAACTGCAAAATCATATACAAGAGAAGATGCCTCTGGGGTAAAAAAAAAAAAGAAAATGAATGGAAAGACATGCACATTATGAAGAGGCAAATCAGGGGGGAATTGGGAAGCAACTCTTACAGGTCCTCAGACAGTGTAAAGAACACTGGGGAAAGTGACACTGAATACAAGTTTCCAGCCAAACCATCTGACATAGAGGTACTGGAGGAAAATGGGACAAAAAACGGTATTTAAAAATGTTACTAATGCATAAGTCTGTCTTACAGACTTTTCTGCCTTTCTAAAATAATCTCCTCTGCCTAACTAATGTTTTTGCTTGGTATTAACAACAGTTTCTAATCAGAAGACTGCATGTGAGGTAACCAGAGTTTTTCTAGGGTGAAGAGAAACTAAGAGCTGGTTCCTGTTACTATCACTGTCTTGTTAGAAACCTTTGGCTACAGGGGAACACCACAAAAGAACAGATACTGGCTCCTAAATCAGCTACGTCTTGCAGGAATAGCTTAATACATTTAAGCATTCCCATTTAACTCAAGATAAAACGTTTTGTTTTTTATTGCCTCATCTGAGGACCATGAAAACATCATAGCTGAAAACAACAGTGGAGAGTATTTCATGAAAAGGAATTTGTGGAAAATTAATATTCATGAATGTCACAAAACCAAACATGAAAATTATATATAGTTTAGTTTAATTCAACGGAGAACCAGTATATGCAATTTCCAAAGCTGTCATAAACATCTTGGCTTTGCCCTAGTTGAGTGTGAGTGTGCCTCTGTGCACAAATCACAGTTTTCAGAAGACGTTACTCCCCTTCTTATGCTCCAAACTGCATCCCAGAACCTGCACTGCTCTCTTTGCTGGTCCTTGTAATAGCAGAGACCAGAAAGTAAATTCTTAAATGCATCAGTTCCAGTCACATATTGGGCACCAGCTACAGCTGGAGCCTGGATCTCATCCCTGAACTGCACCCCCACAGTTCTGCCGACTGTCGGTTCTGCTCACAGAGACACACGCTTGGCAGACAGGCAGTAACACTACAGTGTTCAACAGCATCCTTATTTTACTTTGAATCTTCCAGTAAATATTCTGTAAAATATTTTCTGCTGTTTAGATGCCTGAAGTCCCTCACTGCTTACATTTATGTAAACTATTTTCCCATGTCATAGCAAAAAAAGTATCTTTTGGAGATTGAGTTGCTCACTTACCTCATGATTTTCCTTCTTTGCTCACTTGTCCTAAGGGTAGCTTCGAAGGCAAAGGAATGCTGCTGCTGTTACGACTTCTCTTTTATGTGCTTCAGCTGTCATGTGATCTGTGAGCAACTTACCTAGAAACAGAAAGTGAAACTTCGGCATGTGTCTGAATCTGCAGAAGAAACAACTGCCAGTGAGGAAATAGAAACTGGGAAGTCACTAAGCCTGGCTCTGCGCCAGGCATTACATTGTGTTGCAGAGACTGTGGCAACAGCTCCTGCTAGCTCCCAGCATTTACTTTACTCAGATCCAGAGGCACCGACGATAAGGAGAGTATTTCAGGCTAAGGACAGGCTGAGCTGGTTATCATGCGTAGGCTGGGGAAGGGTCGATTTCACCTCCTGCCTCTGCTCATGCAGCTTTGCACAATTTTGCACCACGCTTTTGTGTTATTAGTATTGTGTCAACCTAACACTTACACAACATCTTATCACCCCTGCCTGCACTCCTTTATCTCCCTGTCTCAAGGTCTCTGCAGTTGTCCCAGGCCTGTATTTCTCTGCGCTGTGTCACTGTGTGAGAGTGCTAGAGGTCTCGTCGCACCTAGAACATCTGTCTGTCACCGCTCTCTGTGTGAGCCTGTAAGGATGTGGTCAAAGGTATGAGCTTCAACAAGGCCATGTGCCAGGTCCTGCACTTGGGCCACAACCACCCCAGGCAAAGCTACAGGCTTGGGGAAGAGTGGCTGGAAAGCTGCTCGGCAGAAAGGGACCTGGGGGTACGGATTTACAGTTGGTTAAATATGAGCCAGCAGTGTGTCCAGGTGGCCAAGAAGGCCAATGGCATCCTGGCCTGTATCAGAAACGGTGTGGCCAGCAGGACTAGGGAGGTGATTGTCCCCCTGTACTCAGCACTGGTGAGGCCATGTCTCATGTACTGTGTTCAGTGTTGGGCACTTCAGTACAAGAAAGACACCAAGGTGCTGTAGTGGGTCCAGAGAAGGGCAACCAAGCTGGTGAAATGCACAAGTCTTATGAGGAGCAGCTGAGGGAACTGCGGCGATTCAGTCTGAACAAAAGGAGGCTCAGGGGAGACCTTATCACTCAACTACCTGAGGGGAATTTGCAGAGAGGTGGGTGCTGATCTCTTCCCATAAGTAACAAGTGATAGGACAAGAGGAAATGGCCTCAAATTGAACCAGGGGAGGTGTAGGTTGGCTGTTAGGAAAAATTTCTTCACTGAAAGGGTTGTCAAGCACTAGAATGGCCTGCCCAGGGAAGAGGTTGAATCACCATCCCTGGAGGTGTTTAAAAGTCATGTAGGTATGGTGCTTAGGGGCATGGTTTAGCAGTGGACTTGGTAGAGTTAGGTTAGTGGTTGGACTTGATGGCCTTACAGGTCTTTCCCAACCTAAACAATTCTGTGACTCTCAGAATTAACAGTATACTGTGTTTTTATTTAGAATTTTACACAATCTCTGACTGCCATTTGTATGTTTTCAATAATTTTGAGTTCTGTCTTACAGAAGTTTATCTTCTGTGGTATGAACAGCCCATATCCTCACCCTCACAAGCATGTAGGAAGCATCTACATAGGGCAGAGTGAACCTCTGGATCTGGGGGGAAGCTGCACTCATCCTCTGGGTCTGGCCCTCTGTCTGTCTGGCTCCAGGGACCCTCAGGCTGTCCAGAGGGAAGCCGGGGCAGCCCACAAGCCACTGGGGAAGCAATTTCTTGGGGAAGACTCCTGAGCGTGGGGAGTTGCAGTCTACATGGAATGAACTTCTGGCAGATAGTGACCCTTCAGGACCAGGCTGTCCTTTGCCTTTCCCTTGTTTCCCCTTCCCTGGCTTTTAAAAACAAAACAAACCAAAGTCTTACATAGAGAACTTCTGGTTTCTAGAAGAGGTTGGAGAACCTTAGTACCACACAAACCTCTTGTGTCTCATGTAAAAGATTTTTATGTATGTGCGTCAGGGGGTTGTTGAACCTCTGTTTCAGATCTCAAGATAAAGGTTAGTACAGCTACTGCTCTGGGCAGCATGCAACGTTCTAGTCCTCAGGTATTTGATAAGTGGTGAAAAGAGGCAGTAAAGTGCGAAGGAAAAAGGATTAGGGTATCCACATAGATTCATGTATTTTATGGGAAAGAAAGGTTGCAGGTAGTTGTAAATACGTGTTTGAAAGGTTTCTGCAAGGCCAAAACCAATTGTGGACACTAATGATTTACTATGCTACTAAGTATCTATTGGTTTCTTGTCTCTGCTTCTGTTCCATGTGTCTGTTTTCCTTGGTACATTGCTTGGTACCTAGTCTGGTACAAATGGGAAACTTCAGGAATTTTCCTTCTGCAGTGCAAAAATTTGCCCTATTATCCATATTTTTACAAAATTAGTTGCATCTATATTGGTTTGACATAAATGCCTATTGAATAAAATAAGTGCAGGAAAGTGCTTAAAAAAGAGTAAGTAGAAGTAAGAGAATATTTACACAGTGCCTTTCTTCAGCCATCTTTGTAACTCGCTCGGCACAGCACAGGACAATTCAGAAATACTTCTACAGCCCTGCTGCTTTCACTTCGGGGAAAGCCACAGCTGGGCTGACTGCTGACAGGGAGAGCTGTGTTGCATAACAGCAAAGGCAAAAGCTGCCCGGAAAACGCTTGTCCAGAAATGAGCTGGAAACAATGACTGCATTCATACTTAGTACAAAGACCTTGTTTACTTGAGTAGAATATACAAGAATAGGAAACGTCTTCAAAAAGATCTACACATTTTAGGGAGAAAACTCATTCCTCTGCAGTTCCTTGGAGCTGAAATGGATACCTGCTGACAAAGAATTCTCCCTGATATCATTAGCACAGGCAAACAATTGCCTGAAGTGCAGTTCAAGTAATTCTAGTTCAAAATAGCAATAAAATTATTATTTTATTATTAAAGTATTGTAAATGAATGATACCATATTACATGTCAGAATCACTTTAAATATCGCATTTTATGCTGGTTTCCATTTATCCTAGCTTAGCATATAGTTACTATGTTTTCCAGCAGCAACTGTGCCATTTTTTAACTTGGGTTTTCCCCTAGGGGGGGAAGAGTATCCTGTAATTAATTAACAGAAAACTCAAGTGAATCACTGAGCAGTATTTTTTGCTTCCTGAAATCTTAAAATCCCAATGACCCTAAGAAATGGGATCTGGGAATGCAAAGGGTCGCATAGTGTCACTTGTATTGAGCGATGTGTCAAAACAAGGGGATGCTATAAAAATGTCAGTGATTTTTCAATTAAAATCTTAATGCTTTCTAGATAAACAGAAACGTTTCTGGGTTTGACACACTCCTGCTCTACTGCTGTGTATTTTATATCAGGTTTCTGTTATTCAGAGAATATTATTATGGACCTGGATCTAGTAACATGAATCTATTGTAGGACTGAAATTCGTCCAAGCTTTTGCAAGCCTAGTCACACGTCTTCTGACCACAGGCACGCTTCTCTGGGTAATTATAGGCATGCAATGCATTGCCAGTTAGTTGCTGTGGAGCATGAAGATGAAACATGTTTGCTGGGACAATAACCCTCGTGGAAATGTTTGCTTGCATATAACTTAAGCCCATTTGCGTTAGGTATGGCACTACGGTCACGGATGACGGATAGATGGTGTATTTGTGTACGAGTAACAGCGATTGCCGACAACGCTTTGGAGCGCCTTACACAGGACCAGTTCTTCCCGGGGTGCCGGCGTCCAGCGCTCGGGCGAGGGTTCCTGCGGGGATGGTCCCGCCGC
>NW_008593931.1:0-18395 GCF_000691845.1 Merops nubicus | reverse complement strand
AAAAAAAAAAAAAAAAAATCAGAAAGTCCATGAAAAAAAAAGTTATGCATAGCCATAGTTATGTATCTCTTACTGGTCTAGGGTGGCTGAATAGTTATAGTAGGTCTTGATCGCACTGTGATCCTTTGTTTAATATGCTATTTTATTTCAATTGAAGCATAACAGAACTACCTGAAACATCTAGAGATTTATTCCCCAAAATAAACCTATAAGTTTTGTCTCGCTATATATGTGTTCTCTAATCAATACGGGTCACTGTATTGACATCAGCACTTAAACAGCGTACTGAGTCTGGCAGGAATGGAGTTTAACTTTCTTCACAGGAGTCCCTGTGATGATGTGTTGTGGATTTGTGACCAAAACAATGTTGATGGCCCACTAATGATTTGTCTATTGATGAACAGTGCTTGCACAGTGTCAAGGTTTTCTGTTTCTCACTTTGTCTCCCAGCAAGCAGACTAAAAGTGGGCAAGAAGCTAGGAGGGGAAACAGGAAGGACAGCTGACTAAAAGTGAGCAAGGTATATTCTATAGCATGCAATGTCATGCCCAAAATCAAAAATTAAAGCCGGGAAAGAAGTGTGTTTCAAGGTCACTGCTGCTCAGAGATGAGAAGGCAATCAATCTGTTTGTGGGAGGTGGTGATACTCTGCCTTTGCATCACTTGTGGTATCGTTTGTTCTCCTCTTTTCTTCACTTTTTAAAGTGTCTTTCTCTCAATCTATGAGTTTTCTCACTCCTGCTCTTCCTGTTACAACCCCTGTCCCACTACAGGGGTAGGAGTGAGAGAGCATCTGTGTGTGTGCTCTAGTTGCTCTCTGGGTTCAAGCCAGCACAAATAGCCAGAAAATAGGGTAGAACAAAAACATAAAATATTGTCTTTTTTTTTTTTTTTTCCTTTTTTTTTCTTGTTTTTCTCGTCTATATAAATGTTTCTGAACAATCATAGCCCTACTTCTCCAGCTGTTTTACAACTCCTTCCATATAATATTCTTTTCCTTCACTGATACCACAGACCTTAATTATGTTTAATATCGCGAATGTAAGCATACTCTGTTCTATTCATATGTGTGTTATTTGAGTTTATACATTTACTTCTTTGTGTCTACGTCTTGCACAGCAATTTTGTTACAGGAGAAAAAGTGAAGAGCTGGTGTTACATATGAAGCAGACAGGTAGTGTTTCACTCAAGGGAACACCTCCTCTAACGATTATAATTTATAAAACAAAATATCCTGAGTATGACACTAGTCAATTTAGTCTGATATAAAACAGGGCCTCTGTTTTCTTTCATTTATATTTTTATGATATGTAATGTCTTTATAATTTCCACCACTCACATCAAAGCTGCCAACTGCTGAGTGTCTAAATAAGTAGCATGTGAAGAAAATGAATGAATTGCTAAATGTCCCATTACGTCCATGGAGAATACCCTTGCATTTGGAGTCAGGAATCTTAAAACTGAGACGACAAATGAATGGTTTTCACTCCAGTGGAGTGAGGGTTTTGGCAGTGGCAATTCTATTATGCTCTGTGTCTGAATGGAAAGAGAAAAACAGAAACAGAGAGAAGAATGAATAAAATACCAAACCCAGACAAACCTATTGCAATACCTGAACTCCAGGACTGAATGACAATTACTTCATGAGAAAGAGAGAAAAATAAATCTGGTAGAACTTGATGCATCTAGAGGTATGCTATCTCAAAGAGTTGAAATTATTTTGTGTATACTGGGGTGTAGATAGGAGTTGAGAGATGGGAAGATGTGAATTTTTACCATTTCTATTGTTTAAATGAGGAATGTTTATCTGTTAATGCCTACATATGGCTGGATTCCTAGGCACTTTAGCTATGACTGTTAAATGAAATAATGCCCAGAAGGACTCTCAAGCATGTCTGACCATATTAGTGAGATATTAGAACTGTCTCTGGTCCAGTTTCGGTCCATAAAGGATAACACACTGTCAACACTTGGGACCATTTTAGTAGTTAGAACTACCCACTCTCAATAACTACTTCAGGTGCACTCACTGTTTTTTTGGAAGCTTAGAGAATTCAGCAGCATAGAACCAAATATATTTTGATGCTTGACCCCAGTGACCAGAAATGTTCCTGGTCCCATTTAATTTCTCAGTATAGATATATCCTTAATGATTGTCATAAATTAGACACTAAGAATAAAGTAAAATTGCCTAGACATAATTATCTAGTGTCATTTGAGATGCCCTTGTGTGTCCCTTTTTGTTGCTGCTCAGAAGGACTAGAAGGATTTTACCTACCTATAGATTGCATCGCATCTGCCAACCCCACACAAATGTTTTAAATACAGTGTGGCATCTCAAATGACAATACACATTTAGATGTCAGGCCAACTAGATCAAGTGATAAGGGTGAGCTTCAGCTCTAGATTCAGAAACCTATGCATGATAATGAGGATATACTGGTTCTCATTGCATTCAAAGGAAGATCACTCAATGCACTAAATAACCTAGAATGCCGGTTAGCTGGGAGAAAAAAAAACTAAAAAAACCCTGTCTATTTTAGAGTAAGAGGTCTATATTGACCATAATCCCCTTTGACTGTGATGGAATTTCTGATAGTCAGCTCACAAATGACACCTGCAACGCAAACGCCTAGCTTTAAGTGATGGAACCCTATGTGGCTAACACAACACCATCTTGGCTGGCCCTGTAATGCTGTCATTGTTAATCAAAGGCCAGAAAGGTAGTGAAGGAACTAGTTTGTATAGCAGAAAAACAAGACCAAAACTCCACAGAGGAAAACTTGACTTCATAAACTCTCAAAACTCCCTCATTTTATGCTCTAGTTCAAAAGACTTTTCTCCTTATCAGAAAAAAATCAGTATTAATCTGTCAGACTGTGATTGAAATTATTTAGTCATGTTACACAGTATCACTATTGGGATGAACGCTACTAAAAAAAGGCAAGAGGAAAGAATTACTTCTATTCACAGGACATGGGGAAGTGAGTACCTTGACAAGAAACCTGGAGAAAATCCCTAAACATATTATGATATAGTAAGAAACTGTCCAATGGCTGAGAAAAATCAAGTCTTAAATTATATTTCATTAAGTTAAACAGCAATGTCATGTTGAGTTAGGATACTCTGGGTTTTTGTGTCCTATACAATGTACCTTAATGTGAATTGACACAAGAAAACACTCATTGATTTATGTCACTAATTTTAGGACATGATGCTTTTTGGTTTTGCTGCTACTCTTGTTTTTACTATTATTGTTACTGTTATTGTTATATTATCCTTGATCTATTACTGCTTTTTTTCACACCAAGATTTGACAGGTGGATAATGAATATTGTCTATTGTGCCATTACTATGATTAGAAGTGGATAGCAGTTGTTCTGCTATTGACTCATTTCTGTTATTGACAGGCTAATTCTGTTTTGTTTTTTTGTTTTTTTTTTTTTTTCAGCTTATCAAGATCTATTGTCAGCTGAAGTGTATGCATCTTGTAGTTAGCAAGCCGATCTTTTACTAAAACTAGGATTGAGCCCATTGCTTCATCAGTCAATGAATCTGGTACCTCTTATTCTATGCAATTATTTACCTGTATTATGGCAGCATTCAAAGTCAATAGTCACAATCAAGGGTGAGTGAGCACCATATAAAGAAAACAGCTTGGAATAATCATGTGATCTTCAACTAACTAGTAGTCTGTGTAGTCAAGATGCAGAGCCTTGCTGTATTGCCATTTTTAGCCCTCTGTGAATTACCTAATCCTGACTAATCTAGATTTCTCTTACAGTGGCCCCAGAGAGCATTTCTTCCCACTTGTAACAGACATTTATGTTTTGATGATGTGACCTGACTTCTGTAACCATGGGTGTCTTTCTAATGAATGTGGAAAGAACCTATACGAACTTTTAGAGTGACTGAGTTCATAGGATCATAGAAGAATTAAAGTTGGAAGGAATCTCAAGTGGCTATCCATCTTGTCCAAATTCTTGTTCAAAATAGAATCAAACCAGGGCTGCTTAGAGGTTCTGTGAAAATCTTTGAGGATGAGAACTGCACAATCTGTTTAGCTGGTTGGAACAGGCAGTTAGATGAGATAAATCCTATACAAAGGATGCCAATCCCATTCTTAGGATACATAATTGAGTAGTAGTCAGTTTAAGATTTAAAGGCCAACCTAAAGACTGCTGGCAATGTCATACAGTATAATAGATATTTAGGAGGTATCCCTTTACATCTATATCTAAAAGTGTTATTGACCATTTCTGAAATTATGAAATTTTAGTGAGCCACTTAAGGGTTTTGGTTTTTTTTGGGGTTTTTTTTTTTTTTTTTTTTTTCTTTTTTAGTATCAGCTGTGGTAACACAGGATATACTACTGCTGAAGTTCTAGGTTCTATGTAAAGCACATTTAGGGCAAAAAAGTCTTATTAAAGTGCATAGTAAAATATATAGTGAGCCTAGAGTTTTCAGTTTACAGGGCAAATTATTGTCCCTGTAAATGAAAAAGTAACCTCCAGTGAGCAATAATGCCTGAAGCTGAATTATATCCACTTTTTCATCCCATAAGTCAATAGCTTTCCACTATAAACATCAGCTCTAGTCAATATGATATGCTGCATACTGATATATTGACTAATGGTACTATTAAAAGCTCACAAAATGTCAGCAGCTGGGAATTTCTCATGCATATACTTCTGCATTTCAGTAAATAAGGGTTCTCTGTGTAACTTATAAATCTATACCCAGTTGGGAACAGTCTTTATAATGCTTCCTTTTTTGTTATCCTAAAGGATGCAAAAGTTCCCCAATGCCTCCACTCCCCAATTTTTTTTTTGTTCCTTTTGTGTAAAATAGACTTTCTCATTCTGTAAAACAAGTCATCCAGAAAATTCCCTGTTGCAAGGTAACCAGAAGAGGTAACATATAATCATTCTTTCTCTTCTTCATATAAAACATACCACAGAGCGAGGCTTTTCTTTTTTACTTTTACAGTGAAGACACTGACTCGTATCTCCTTTGCTGACAGAGTGTCTCTGAAGAATGAATTTAGATGGCAGGTAAATGAAAAGTAACCTCATAAGTTTTCAAGATGTATTTGTTTAAGCAATAATATCAAGGCCAAAGACAACTTCTTGGCATTAGTGAAGAGCTGGGAGGAGCTGATGTCCTGGTGAACACCTAGAGAGCATTGTCACCAACAAATTATTAATTCTAAATATATGCTTTATGTCAAGGTGATCTCTTCTGTCTAAGTCAGAACAGATAAGGTCATATAATTTACATTTAATTTATTCTGAACTTTTCTGGAGTTGTAAGATGTTTGTGGCATTTTTAGCTGGTTGGCTGACTGGGTTTTTTAAAGGTTTACCAAAGTAAGACAAGGTGTGTGAGCGTAAAAGCCAACTAAATTGACAAGAGCATTCACAGATATATGTGATTCAGTTGTTTCCAGCTCTTAGTACACTTTTGACTTGCAAGTGTCTTATTTGCACCTACAATTGTATTAACAGCATGTGTAAATTAGGAATGGGAATCTACATGCGTTTGTGAACCTGGTCTGAAAACCCTGACAGTTTGTCAATCATTACTTCAACATCTTGCAGTCTTGTTAGTCAGACAGATCATTTGAATTTTGTTCAGCTATACAGATGTCACTTTCCATCCCATTAGTGGCTACTCACCATGCGTGTCATATGACATCATTTGTTGACAGTCTGAAAAGTCCTCCAGGTTTAAGAACAGCAACCAAAAGAATAGTAATGTTGGTTTTGTTATTTACTAAATGTGCTTTTCAGGATAAATAACTAAAAGGTGTAAGACACCAATGGCATTCTCTTTAAATAAAAAATGAGTTGTTTTCTCTGTTTTTTAGAACATATTTTTTTTCTCCAGTTATTACTATTGGAGGTAGGAAAACATTTCTCTGTATGTTTTTAGTTCTGTCACTTTTCCTACAAGCAGGTCATTTTTCCCTTTCATGGAAAACATTGCTTTTTAATAGCATTTATTTATTAGACTACAAGATTTTCATGCAATCCTAGGACCTAAGAGCACATATCATTTCAGAAACCTACATACACCGTGTCTATTCTGACAAATTTGTGTTAGAAGATCTTTATCCTGTGCTTCTTGTGCATTGACAAATTAACCTTAACAGACACCCAAGAGGGAATAACAGTTCACCACACAAGTTTCAAATTGGATGATCAGTGTCTTGGAATGTTTAACAGAAAGAGCAAGAGTCAGAGGAAAAAAAAAAAAAAAGTTTTATCCCCAAAACACATTCAGCATTTTTGACACTCCATTCACTGCTGAGCATGCTTCAGCATGGGAATGTATAACCATGGAGGACTGTGGGAAATACTGTCCAGTTTCAGTACTCAGCTGGCAGAGAATAATAAAAGATGAAGAATATGGACTACAAACCCTATTAGGTGATCTGCAGACTTTTTCTAAACTCAAATTCTTGCAGGTTTAGTTGAACAATTTTTAAGCTTTCATTTTTGGTTTTTTGTTTGGATGTGAAATGTGCCTTTTCCATTTCTGAAAAGTTAAAATGTTTATGAAGGGAGAATCATCTTAATTTCATTTAAAAACCAGCTTAATTGTAAATCCAGTGTTCCATCAAAATGAGATTAGATAGAAGTTTTTCAGTTTAACCTATAAATAGCCATGATTTATCCTGATACATTTAATCTCACTTTATTAGTTCAGAAAATAGGTATAATGATAATTATTGCTATTCTCATAAGAGCTGTGAGCATGAATGGACATTCTTTAAGTATGCTAAGATGTAAAATGACAGATAATGGATATGTCTAAAGTATCTTTGCTTTGGGTTATATCTGCCAAAGGCAAATGCAGCTAGGGGAATTATTATACACAATATCTCATTTTGGTATCAAACTTTTCTTATCAGCATGGTTTATAAAATAATTATCATAGACTTTAATTTTATTACCCAAGAAATGTATTAAAAATGTAGATCTTTTATAATTTCTTCAATTAACAGTAGACACTTCTTGATTACTTTCTAATTAAATCATTTCACTCCAAGACTTGGTAATTACAACAAGAAGTTATTAAAATTAGAAAACATTTGCTAACTCAGTACTTTTGATTATTAAGCCTTTATCGCTTAATATCGCCAAACACTCTATGAAGATATATGAGGTTGGAAACTGATTTTAATGCATTCAGCTATGATAATTAACCACAGGTGTTCCAAACAATGCAATGCCTCTTTTCTGTCACAGTTTCCTATGAATTCTATTGTTCTTGTCATTGAACGGATTTTTTGTCCTATTAAAGTATCTTTCTATCAACAGTATATTATTATTCCTACTACAGGGAAGAATACTCTTGATACTACTCTGTTAGTATCTCAAAGAAATAGTAATGAACAATATAATTTATATTAACGAGTCTCTCTATAGGAAAGGATACTTCATATGTATTTGCATACAGTATCTAAGTATTAGATATCACTGTACATACACGAAAAGTGGCCAAGTAGTGTCAACAAGCTACATGCCTAATAAAAATAAGGCAGAATTTTGGTCAGGGACTATATCACAGAAAATTCTGTACTGAAATAGGAGTGCTATCTAGTATTCAGTGTGCTCAGAGAAGTGTAGGGTCAGCAGCTTTCCAAAATGTAACAGTAGAAAGAAGAGGAAAGAAGGAGAACATGTAAAATAACCTGCTGGCATGCATTTTAAAAATCTCTTGACTTAGGCTGAAGAGCTGAAGTGACCCAAGCCTATTTCAAATGTGAGTCTCCACTGACAATTGGGGTGAAATCTTAGCTCTAAACTAACTGATAAAATTTCCTACTGGAAACAGAGTAGTCTGATAAACACCTTGGGTTTTAAGTCTACTGTCATCTTTCTAGATAAAATCTACTCAAACCGAATTTCCATCTAGAGGACTCCTATTTTGACCATCACTCAAGCTGTTTTCAATTAGACATCCACACTCTCAAGCTAGTTTTCTCATGGAAACATTATATGAAGGAGTCAGGTACACATAGACACTTAGACTTGGACTAATCCTGCTAATTTGTGAAGCATCTGAAGGTTTTTAACCTGGAATATTATTGCCTTCAGCTCTCTGTCTAGTCAGAGATAAGTCAGAAGAGGGATAAGTTCCTTCACCAGTTAACTGAAATCAGAGGAAGAATGAATTAACATCTGGAAAAACTAAGCTCCTGCTTTAACCATCACCAAGTATTTTGTATGACTCTAACTAGTCATATGTTTAGAGAACAATGTAGTTAGGCATTTTTGAGTGTGATCTTCAGTGTTTGGTTAGGTATTCTGGACAGGTCCTTCATTTTTACAGCTGTTTGGTAACATGATCTCAGGTAGCTCAGCTTTCCCTTTCCATCACCCATCACCTGATAAAGAAAACGGTCCCAGAAATTAAGGAAGAGCAAATTTGGAAACAGTAGTTAAAAATAAAAATAAAAATAAAAAAAAAAAAAAAAGAAGGGCGAGGAGGGAGTTTATAGATACTCTTTTGATGCAAACCTCTGAATAAATACAATTGGAATCAACTCACCTTTTTAAAAATATGAGGATCTTAGAGTCATTGTCTAACTTCCTAACATTGAGAGTGTTGGCAAGTATCTTATACCTCATATTATGGACCTCAACAAAGGGTCGTAAGGATTAATTAATATGGATCATTTTAAGAACCTTAGATTAAAAGTGATATGTAAGTGCAAAAGCACTGCCATTAGCGTGTATGCCCAACACTTTGCAAGCTTGCCAGATGTTTTTTATTTCCCTATTTCTGTATTTCTGTATTTCTCTATTTATTTATTTTTATAGACAGTTAGTGTAGCAAGAAAGAAAATAAATGCTAGAATTATGGTTCATTTCTTTATGTCACAGATTTCACACTTTTTACCTGTTGATCGGAATGCCTAACGACCTGAATATCACACCCCTTCCTTACATTACTTGTCCAACAATCGTCTTTACAGTTCCACCAGTTTCTGGGCTCTTGTACTCCTGTAACATGAATCTGTAAATATAGTTGAGTAGTTTCCTTTGTTTATTGTCCAACAGTAATTCCAGATAATTTATAAGCTGTTTTGCAGCAGAACTTTGATAACTCCATCAGAGCTATGTAACACTCTGGCTGAGGAAATAACTGGGTGTTTTTGACAGCTACTCATGAGAATGCACAGAAAATCAAGTTCTGTTTTCTACATTCTTGTGCATTGTCATCAGCAGTCTTGCCCTAAGCAATAAAACTACAAAACTCTTTGAAAGTATGAAAAATATAAGACAAAAACATTATGTATGAACTTTCTTAAAAAGTAAATTCAGTGTTGCATTCATTTTTAAAGTTTTTTTCTCCCTCAAACATCCAATTTGTCACACATTTTGTTGTCTTCATTATGAACTGCAGAGCCCCTCACATTTTAGAGGTTACCAATAGCAGCAAGATATTACAAACAAAAATTACAATTAATAAATTCTTTCTTTACACCTCTCTGACCACAAGACATATAACTAAATTCTTCTTTATCAACACAACATACTTCTAAATTCACAGGATGGACTTTTCCTGCTTTAGTATCATTTAGTTGATAATATTTATGCACTTCTAACTGAAAATTCTGAATTTGATATTTCTGAAAGAAGTTATAGATTCTTTCTGGAAGGTCAAGCCTCACTTGCTTATGTGTGGGCATCCAGGTCTTCCCCATCCTCTCCTTAGCTGAAATTTATTGTGGAGACAGAGTTGGACAATCACACTCACTTTCAGTATTAGCCATAAATCCTATATGGTACCATGGACCTTATCTTTATGGCTAGTTCAAAAGAGCAGCCTCTGGATCAGTGAGTCGAGCACCAAATCTTGCCTCACTGATAGAGACCAAATCTGTCCATCTTTCTGCTTTGATTATCTAACCACTAATAGGGAACATTTTGGGGAATGTCTTGAATGGGCCATAATGATAGTCTACTGAGATGCACTTTTGTCTTGCAAACAGATGTCTCAATTGATTTCAACATAACCACAACTTTTAGGTCTTGTTGGACATGCATAACACCTGTTTGAATTAGGGCTTTGTATTGCCAGCAGAAGGTTGAGACTTCAGTCAAGATAAAAGTACTAGATACTGATGAGATGCTTTTTATATGCCATTGAGCTTGTAGTAGCACTTAACACTGAATTAACCAATTGTAGGGGGAAAATTATTTTGACACTGTGTTACCCTTGTTTCTAAGAATACAATGCCCTTAAAAATTTAACATGTAAACTATATTCCTCATTTTCTCCCTCCCTTAACAGTCTTTTGCTCAAAAGTGTCAAACTCCTGCTGAGTAACAATTAATACCTTTCACCTGTCTATAAAATATTCTGCCCTGCTCACTAGTCTTTTGCAGCCAGATGCTCCCTTGCATGGTTATTGAAGCTGATAGGAAATTTTTCAACATTTGTTTTCATTGCTGTCAGAAAAGACTGATTCATTGAAATGAAAACTTTTCATAGGAACTCAGCACATTTAGGGAATCTTAGTTATGTCAGGAAAGAGTCACAGCTGCCCCATAAAATTAAATATCCCAGTAATGATGGGACTTTCAGATTCAGATGCCTGCTCTGGTTATTTCCCACAACAGATCATTTCTCCCATATCAGAGGAGGACTTCAGACACAGCATGCTGCATGGTTGGGTCCTTCTTCTTGAGCGTGCTTTAGAAACTGAAAATATTCATCAGCTGTGATGGTTGGCTGCTTCTTATCCAGATTTTGTCAAGAATGACTCTCAGGACAGAACTTCTAAACCTTTTATATTTTGCAGTCACTTGTTCTGATATCACACTTTGAAAAAAGGACAATAAGTAAAATCATGGACTAGATACTGACCTGAGGCTGTATCTTAAACAACACCAGTAAAATCGATAGAATTTCTCCAAATTTACACGAATGTAATTGACAACGGGACTCAGCCTCTTATCTCTCCATGCATCATCACTCTCAGCCCCCCAGAAGAGCTAGTGCCACAACATTGCTACTGAGGGTGGATCATCAGGATGAAATTAATTTCCTCATGATTTATTACATGAGCCACACTGAAATACAGCTCTCTGATAAAGGAACAGAACCTCCTTTCAGAGCCACAGATCTCAGCTGTGGAGCTGTGGCCTCCAGACTTTCATCTGTCTAAATTATTTGATACAATTTAATTATTCCAATCAAAAGGTCCAGTAGTTCTTATAGCTCTGCTAAAGAAAGAGGAGAGGAAAAAAAATCAGTGCTTTGTTTACTTACAATGTTGCTCCTGACGCATGAAGACACACCAAAATAACTGCTGTTTATTTTACAAGATGGAAAAAATATTGAACGCCCTCTGGTCATAGAAGCCATTTTCTTTTGGGATTACAAGTGCAGAGATGAATTAGGTACACTTGGGATCAATATCTGTTTCTCTTCTCGGCTCAAGATGGGATTTGTCAAAATTCGAGAGCAGCTTCTATTGAGTGTCAGCTACAAATCCTTCCAGTACTGAGTCATATACTCATTGAAAGTTGAAATATAAATGGCAAAGGGCTTTTTCAGCTACAATATCCGAGGTCAGAATGGTAGATCACCTTTCTTCCTTCTTTATAATGAGCTTTGGTTTGATGAAGTGACCTTGCAGGTCTGGAATCTAAGGACATAAAAGGTCTTTACAAGCTCTGGCTATGTCTGGTTCTGTGTTGCACAGCTCCACAGCAAAAAGTACCACACAGTATAATGGAGGTTTCAAGACCTGGTCCTTAGTGTGGATAAGTGAAAGATACAGCACATGCCGAGATTTTAATTGAATCTTGAATGTGGCCTGAATACAAGGGGAGAAAATTTAGCTATGGCTACCAGGTTTCAGCAGAGTCAACAACAGTCAATCAGCTACATGCCATTCCTAGACATTGCATAAGAAAAATGGGGGTGTGTAGCACTGTTGAGAAAGTTACTGTCTATGGGAACATCCTCATCTTTAGATGAACTGGGGTCCTAGTTTGCAGTCTAGAGATCTAGGAATCTCAGAAGTAGATCATGCTCAAATTACTTATTTGGAAACTGAAACAACCTCTGAACAGAACTAGGATGGATTATCAAAGAGAATCATTCTTCAAGGCTGGATTTTGCTATGTAGTTTGGAAAAAAAAAATATTTTCTAGAAGAAACAAATGAACTCACATTCCAGCTGACTATAGAAACTAGGTCTTACCAATTGAGTTTTTGGCCAGTGTAAAAACAGTAAAAACAAAGAAGTGTCATCTAGACTAACAATATTTTATTTAAATAAAATATTACACAATTCCTCAGGAGTTTGGAAGTTTTCAATTTTATTTCAGTTTCTTTGGAATATGTGTTCAGTCCTGTCTTTGTAAGGATGCCTTCTGGCTTTAAATATTATAGTTTGAGGGCAATCAGATGTTATAGTGAGGGTGAATGTGCAAAAAAATAAATCTTTACACAGATTGAAACACAGACAGTTTTTTAAGGGCACATGTAACTATCATGTTATGTAGTCTGAAGTTGCTGCATAACACCATAAAATTCACCCAGTTCTGCCTGCAGATTAAAAGACAGAAAGATACTTCCCCATAGAGCACTTTGCATGATTGAAGCAAATGCTGAATTACCTTTTCTATTTAGGAAGATAGGATTCATACCTGGGCTATCTGTGTGTCATGAGGCACTCAATATTCAGAAGAGGCTAAATTTTCAGCAAGTGTGCTAGGCTGGTGCACCTCTAATTGGCAAAAACATTGAGTCTGTATCTTATGTATGCATTATTACCTTAAAGAAATTAACTAGGGAATTTGGATTGAAGGAGCTGATTCTTTTAGTTAAGTGGAAAAAATACTGTATAATTAATATTGAAGTCAATAACAAAGCAAAACTAGGCTTCTCATCCTTGAAACTTCACTGAGTGGAAAAATTAACCTACTCTCTCTCTCTCTCTCTCTCCCTCTTCTTTCCTCTCTTCCTCTTTTTCTTTTTTTTTTTTTTTTTTTTTTTTAATTATAACCTACTGAAGCACTCAATAATACCCTTTAATCTCCTTTCATAACCACCCTATCCTAGATTTTTCTAAGCACAATTTTGCACAGCATCCACAAATCTAAGAATGAATTGCTCTTCAGATTGACTGAGTGATCTCTGAGCTCTGCCAGTTTACTGATCCATGGAATGTTCCTGTGGCTCCTCAGTTTCCATGTGGCCTGAAGGGTGGGAGGGGAATGGAGAAAGGCAGTTACTCTCTCCTGTAGAGCTGCCACCTGCATTCAGCTTATTTTACTCAGTCTCGTGAGATGACAATAGCACTTTAAGGCATCCATTGAAATGAAAGGTGGGCTGACCTTGCAATGTCCAGAGACAGAATCATTTCTGCATCTCCATAAAGGTGCAGAGTAAGATAAAGGATGCAGAATGCTGAAATAACTGACTTTATGGCCCCAGGGTCCTCTGACTGCAATTTACCTCCCTACATTTCAAGAGGTGCTTCAAGAAAGAAAGAAAGATTTGGTATTTTTCATTATTTTCTGTCTTCACACATCAGATAGTATTCAGGTAACACTGCTTAAACAGCTCTCAAACATCATTCCTGATGACTTTCATTCTTTCAGATTACTCATGTTTGTTAAGGTGTCTTTGCAATATGAATAAGTAAGATGTACCATACTGATTTTATTATATTTTGACTCTACATTTTGTTGATCAAGATACATCCATATCTACTGTTGATCATAGTTCACTCATTTCCTTGTCACTTTCATTTCTGGTATTGTTTTCTTAGTGGTTTTCTAAGAGATATTTTCCATCAAGAACCTGACTGAGTTTTCCTCATTCGTTTCTAGTTACTGTGTTTTCTAGGTAGAGTCTGCTTATGAAATGAGCTGAAACAGAACCCTACCAAAACTGATCCATATACAAACTTCTGTCCATAGTTGTACTACAGCTAATAGTTGACAGTAAATCTGTAATCTACAACATTTTTGGATGGGATTTGATACTGGGTTCTGCATGGAAAACGGAGCAATAAAATGGAAATGTATTGAATGCAAGTAGTTAATACCTGGCGTAAAGTTTGCTTAAAACAAACAAACAAACAAACAAAACAAAAACAAATTAAAAAAAATGACACTTGGATCAAGAAGTAGAGAAGCAGACATACCAAAATCAAGATATGTACAGCAAGAAATTATGATATATGCAGGTGGTCCAAACAGGTAGACTTTCTTCAATTTCTTGCTTATGATAAAAGATCTGATAAGAAGACTTCATTTAAAATGAGTAAATAACAACAGAACACAACATGAAAGTAGGACAGGATATCTAAGCTGACAAATCTTGCCCTCTGATATCAAATGCAATTACACCTTATAACCCAATCTACACATTTATCAGGTCCCATTTTAAAATTAGTCCATTTTCCAACACCATTCCTCCTGCTATTAAGACACTCATGCAGAATAACTTTTTTTCTTATTGCTAAAGTATTTTAATAGCCAGATTAAAAGTATACATGGTTAGTAGATCCATTTTTTTTTTTTTTTTTTCCTGAGCGAAGAATATGTGATGCTTCATTTAGCTAAAAGTTTCAAAATTTCCTTTAGCCATTACAGTCAGTTGATATTCACCTATGGAAAATTAAATAGATAAACAGAAATGCACACAAGACAGACCAAAACAAACAAAAATCAAAATAAAACAAAACAAAAACCCAAACATAAAATTTGCTCCCATATTGCCACAAAAAAAAAATACAATAGTTGTAGGCAGAACACAAGATTTATAAATCACAGCTTTAGTCCCGTTATTTCATTCTCTGACAGACTGCTTGTCTGTTTGAAAAGTCAGATAATATTTGTCACTAGGATATACAGTGCCTGTGCTTTTAGTTCTATGTTATGAAATTAAATTAGTTACCAAACAATTAAGCAAAAAAAAATTGTCTATAAAATATTAAAGGGATGTCAGAAAATTATATCCAAATTTATAGGTGCAAAGTGAAAAGTAAACCTTATAAAAATGTGAACAGTTTTCTAGTAAAGGGACAATATTAGCATTCATGGTAATTAGAAACAAAACTTAAGAAAAAAAAAGATTTTTTTTTTTTCTCAGACCTAATAAAACAGGTAAATTTCAAGTATTTAGCCAGCTCCCACACAGCCTCAGGAATAAGATATATGGTGTAGTTCTGACTTAGAGTACACCTGACTTGAGCTGTGCCTTTATTTTTAAACAGTGACTTTAAGCCACTTGCACAGCTGACAAAGAATTGCATTTCCAATTGAGATATTTAACAGAGATACCATGTTGGAAGCTTTCAAACGAGGAACTTGATCCAGTGAGATTTTCTCTGTAGTCAATGGAATAAGAAAAGCAGCTCCATAGACTGACTGAGCACATCTGAAATTTGAAGGACCTGGAGGTGGTCAATATTTTTTTCTATTTTGACCAGAACAGGAAACAAAACTAACTATTCTAATCTGACCACCTAAAATTAACTTATAGGAAACCAAAGCATACAGGTTTTTTTTGTTTACTTGAAATACTGTTTTCAAAGCAAGGTGGGATATAGATATGTGCAAGTGTCTAAGGGCAAAAAAAATCGCAAAGAATACAAGCTCATAAATAGAAAGACCCTTTTTCTTTTTCAATAACAAAGGAATTCCAGCAAAACTAGGACTCTCAAGTTAAAAAAAAAAAAAGTGAGTCTATATGTATATATGAACCTTGTTATTAGAAGTGTACAAGAAAAATGTTGATTTCAATCTCGATCAGAGAATTCTCTTTCTGATTATGGTCTGAAATTTTAAAGATTTTTTTTTTTTTTCCTAAAAAAAAAGACATTTCAGGGCCTTAAAAAATTCCAGAACTTTACAAAGGCACTTATCAAACTAATTTTAATTTCCACACATTGTCTGAAAATTCGAGGAATTAGACAAAGAGGAAAGGGATTCTCCGAAGAGGAGATAAATAAATTAAGTCAAACAAACAAACAAAAAATCTGCTCTTAATATCTTAAAATCACGAGTGTTAATCAAACAGCTATGCAGTAGAACTAAGAGATGAAATATTCATATACAACAGCTCCAAGACTTTTGTAAAGTGATTGATTATGTGGCTAATTAATGACAAAGAACAGTAATGTTCAGATTCAAAACTTAAGCTTTACCTTGAAGATTACTCACAAGTGGCCAATCTATTATATAGAAAAAAGTCTTACCTCATTTATGTATATTTGAGAAGTACATCTCAAGGAAGGTTTGGGGACATCTACATATATAAACAATAGTGTGAACAGAAGTTCAGGTCAAAGAAACACCATTTCAAAACACAAAAACATACAAAAATTTAAAAATTCATAACAGTTGGCTTTTTTTAGTAATCCTAAATGTCTTGGTAAAACTGTCTAGTGAACTGTCTCAAAATCTGTGAAACTGTTGCTAGTCCTAGATTATCTTATTGAACAGAAAGTAAAAAATGCTTTGTCTTTAAACATGCTTTCTGACCACAGCTCACAGAAATTTTCTAGCTCACTCCTCAGTTCTGAGAAATTTGTCAGTTCTGAAATTTTCTATCATAAAAAGCAGTCAGCTTATTTTACATTATATGACAGAACCCAAGTAGGCCATATACTGCCTGTAGATTTACTCTCACTTTGCTAATCTATCATCTATACTGCTGGCTTCAGATAGTTTTAATATTTTTTTTAATATTGAATAATTGATTATTACCTACAATAAATGGCTTAAAACAAAATAATAGATCAGTAATAAAGATGGAAATTCATTTAAAACCATTTAAATCTAGCATAAAACAATAGTATTTGGGAAGTAGAGGAATTATATGAGTAAAAAAAAAAAAAAAATTTACATAGGTGGAGGGTATGGGATCCACTGACTTACATCTTAGGTGAAAAGAAAGGAGACAGATTTATCTCCTTACTTTTATTGTTAGGTGTTAATGGACAAGCTGCTTCACTGGCTCAGTTCCTTCTATGTTTGACTGTATTCAAACTGGCATTATTCGAGGGCATGCATCAATTCTGTATCCATACAATGGCACCCTGAAACCAGTCAGTGACTTTTAGAAATGACTGAAATATAGATAATAAGAAAAAAAAGGAGACTTACATCTCAGCTGTAGTGGAGTGGGTTTAGTGTTCTGCAATGCTTGGCTGCCTTATTATTAATTAACAAACAGCAGCACTGTGTTCCTTCTTTCTTTTTCCTCCTTGATATGAGTTGCAGCATGAAGGCAGCTCCTACCAATACCACTTTTTAATTTCATGGTATAAATTGGGGTTTTTACGCTAGTTAGCAATAAATAAACAAAGACTTTCTGAATGATTGAAATGGAATTTCTGAAGGAAAGAGCAACAAATAATTAGACTTCTATATCACTAATTATTATTGGTGGCTTGAACAAAATTATGTTTCTAGCCTATAGAATTTCTAATTGGTAAAGTCAGAGCATCATAATATGATGTCTTCAAACAGATTTATTTTTCAGATGACTGGTTCCTAATGCCATTCTGGCATTGCACTATTCTGCTCTTGGTTATATTTTTCTCCTGGTTTTAAATGTATGCGTTAATGTATTGTTTAATACTAATTGTTCTTTATAGCACAGTAATGACTAGAAACTATAGTTGTGGGTTAATCTTGCACTGCACCAGGACTTGTACTAAAGTGGGAGTCAAAGCCTGTTCCTGATGCAGAAGTTGCAATTTAAGGAAATTACATAAGATTTGGATAAACTACAAACCCTTATGTCTAACCATGCTTACCTGTTGCACTTCTTCCATTTATATGTAAATGTCTATGTAAAATAATCAAAGCAAGAATTTGGCCTTGGGGGCATTTTTGCACTCAAAAACAAAGTAAAGAAATTGCATCTGGGTGGTCTCCAGGATAATCATGTAAGCCTGTTTTCATCATGATTAACTTTAGACAGTTAAGCCATCTAATTTAAAAGCCTAGTTATCATAAGCAATGAAACAACCTTGAGGAATGTCCATGGCTGGTGCACCCACTTTGACAAAGACCACAGCTATACGGGTGTTAAAATACATTGGTTGCTGATTCTTTTTGTGCCCTTACTTTTTGCCCTCTTATTTTCGCATCTCTGCTCTATGACTGGAGTCTCAACTCATAAAGTGTGACCAGACCATACTCGACTAGGGTATAAAAGGAGCCCCAACAGAGAGCAAATTTGAGTCAATCCTCCTCAGAGCTTCAGGGCTGCTGTCAGGGAGCAAAGTCTAGCAGCCCTTAGATCAGGACACCACCCAAGGAAACTTCCTGGGATTGAGTGGACCCTCACCCCCTCTGTGGTGAGTGAATACCTACTCTGGAGATATATATATGTATATATAT
>NW_008593930.1:0-3514 GCF_000691845.1 Merops nubicus | reverse complement strand
GGCTCTGGGGGGACCTTATAGAAACCTGGGGGGACCTTATAGAAACCTTCTAGTACCTGAGAGGGGTCTACAAGAAAGCAGGGCAGCGTCTATTTACGAGGGTTTCTAGTGACAGGAGGAGGGGTAATGGCTTTAAGCTAGAAAAGGGTAGATTTAGATTATATGTTAGAAAAAAGTTCTTCAGTATGTGGGTGACAGACCACTGGAATAGGCTGCCCAGAGCGGTGGTGGAGGCCCCATCCCTGGGGACATTGACGATCAGGCTGGATGAAGCTCTGAGTAGGTTGATCTAGTTGGAGATGACCCCGCTTGTGGTGGGGGGGTTGGACTAGATGACCTTTGGAGGTCACTTTCAGCCCAGACGTTGTGTGATTCTATGATTCTTGGGCTAGAGTAACTTGGCTTTATTTTTACTGTTTTCCTTTCATGTTGAATTTCATGGTTAAGAATGGGATGCATATCAACAAAAGACTGACAGTAGTTACATATGGAAAGAAAGTGCAAGCTAAGGCTTGAAGAATGTCCAAAATCCAAGAGAAATTATTTATCTGTACCTTTTTACTACTAATTTAACTCTATAGTATTCAGAGAATCACACCAAGGGCTTGAGGGAATGTTTAGAAGGTTTTAATTTTGTGACCTTTATGATGGAGGATTGCTGGTCTAATTGTTACATGAGTAACTTAGTCTTACTCCCAAGCAGTTTTTCCAAGCCCAGCTGAATAACCCTTGCACATGATGCAGAAATACACATCTTTTGGATTGAAGACCAACTACTTGAAAACTGGAAAATAGCTAATTTATGTTAAAGGTTTTTGTTGGTGGTGGTTTTGTTTATTTGGGATGCTTTGTGGGTTGTGTTTGGGTTTTTTTGTGGTTTGTTGTTTTTCCTTCTGGATTAATGATTTCCATTTCAGGAAGACTACTGGTTAAGAAACCTCTTGAGATCCAGGGATGTTATAAACTATACCACCTTTGTAGACTAATGTTTCTTTTTTGTGAGTTAGACTTGCCTCAAGAAATGTCTGCTTCACCTTCTTCAGTAGCATCAGTGTATCATTTGAAGGACTGAGATGGAGGAACTGTTCTAGTGGACCCTGTTGTATTGAACCACATCTCATTCTGGCTGATGTGAGTGTGGTGACGTCCTGTCAGCTCAGTTGTTAACTGCAGTGAACCATGTGGTTGGTGCACATAACCTGTTACAGAGGGACTGATCAGAAAGCTTTAACCAGAGACTATACAAATTCCTGGTTGACTTCACTTTAAAAAGAGGATTTTATGTCTTAGTTTTACTCCTTTGATTTTGATAGAATGCCAGACTAGCTACTCTGATTTATTCCATTCTGTATAGGTTCCTGTTCCACACCCATCCCAATGGTATCAGAATGTCTTCCAGACTTCTTACTGATGAAAAATATTAGAAAACAAGACTAGCATCTGTCAAATGGGGATCCCTCTCCATTTCTCTCTGCACACTTTTCCTTTGAGGGGAGAAGAAGAGGAGAATAGCATGTGAGTTGTCTGAATTTTAATTAAAAAAAAAAAACAAACCTCTAATGCATGTTTTGTACCTAAATTCAGAGGTTTTTTTAATCATCTTGAGTAATGACAGGGTAGAAAATGGTGGGGTGTTGTGTGGGTGATTTGGTTTTTTTGTGTATATGGGGGTGGGGTGTTTGCAACTGTTGGCAGGAAAGCCTTGCCTTTCAAGGCAAAGATTTCATGTTGACAGGGATCTTCTTTTGTTGGGTTCTCTGCCAACTGCTTAAGAACAAAGAAATACCTTTGAAGCTCCCAGTGACCTTCTGCAGTGCAGCATGGTTCTGTTCCATTCTGTGCCCAATTAAATTTCTTAAATCTCATTGTAAATGGTGTTTTGCTGTCATCTAGGAGGAGGTGATAGAGGCACGTACTTCTGAAGGTGTGCCAATAGGGATACCTTACAGTATGCCAGCACTGAATATGAGCCACTGATGTGTCCATAGCCCAGATGCATGGGCAATGATAAAAGCCTACCTGTAGGGGAAGGGCCAGAGCCTTCCTGGTGGTATGTTCTGGACAAACAGGCAACCATGCTGCACAACAACCCTTTAGGTAGATGACCTGCAGCAGATAATCTGTCTTTCTCTAACTTTACTTTAGTCAGACTCCTCTGTGTTGGACACCAGCTGTCACAGCTTACTGGAGGCAGCAAGGTAGGGTATAAATCCAGATTCTGGAGTAGGGGGAGGTGATAGAGCTATGTAGACCTCTGCAGAGGAGGATACCTAAAAGCATATGGGTATTAAAAAAATTTGTCCCACTCAAGCATCTTTAGCTGTCAGTCCCATACATTAATTAACATTCTGTTCTACTGCATAAATATGGTAGTAGCTTGTTTTATGCGTTGTCCACATCAGCTTACAGCAGCAGAAACTTCTGCAGGAAATTTGGATTTTACTAGCAATCATATTTCTAAGCATGTTACATACATGACAAAAAAACAAATTGCCAAAGAGGCTTCTCATCTTTCAAGGTGGTTGAGTTCCTCCTTCCTAAATGAGTAATGTTCTGAATAAAACTTAGTAAAATTCTGGTGTTCATATTCTCTTACAAAAAAAACCACCACAAAATTCAGTATAGCTGCCATACAGACACAGAGACTTGAAAGAAAATCTTAGAATTTTATTCAGATAGGAGGGAAGAAATGTAAGGGTCTTTTCCCTCCCCAGAATCAGATTCTGTTTCCTTTAAGTGGAAGCAAGTGATCTACTGGGAAATATAAAGTAGACCAGTTCTTTGGCTTAAGGCTTTTAGGCTTTCGTATTTAAGAATGCATTTTTCAGACTTTAGTTTTTCTTTTAATACTGTTAAGTGCAAGTGCCTGTGTTCAAGTATTTAATTTTTTTTTTTTTATTTCTTTTGCAGGAAAAGTGAAAATGTTTCAAATTCCTGTTCAAAATCTTGGTAATATCAGGAAGGCTCGAAAAAAGGTGAAGGGCATTCTTGTGGATCTTGGTCTTGACAGCTGCAGGGAATTGTTGAAGGTAAAGCATTTGAAATAATGGAAACCATTCTGAAACACAAACCCTTGAAAAAATATTTCAGATTTTAGTGTATATATGATACTCCTGTGCCCTACATCTTTATGGTGGGGTCTTTACTTGGGAGGATGACTTGTGACTAACTACTCATATGCCAGGGGTGGAATTTAGTGGTTTAGTACATGGCATTGAAAGAAACTCTGTATCTCAAAAAGACAGCTTATAGATGGTGATGCCTGTTCTCTGCTAGCAATATTTCAACAAAAAGAAACAGTAGAGATTCAGGAAAAACACTACAGACTAATGAAATGTTATTTGTGTTCTACACAGCAACTTTTTTGTTATTCTTTTAAAATCACAAGCAGATGTGGCCTTTAGACTGCTCAGAGGTATCCTGTCATATCAAGGGTGAGCCTCTGCAGGCTAGCTAAGTGGAGAGTTTTTCTGCCAACGGGTGTATGGGGTCTGGCTGAGCTGGTTTTCCCATA
>NW_008593929.1:0-2194 GCF_000691845.1 Merops nubicus | reverse complement strand
CCCCTTTTTACACGGAATCAGGACAGAGGAAAAAGTCAGGGAGAGAAAGGGGAAGAAAAATCCAACAGCTTGTCACCGATAAGTTACATTAGTGACTTATTCTATTAGTTCACGAAGGTAACACTGACTCCAAGCTTTGCAAAGGGTTTTAGGTTTGTTTCCAGTGCAATTTCAAGAATCAAATCACCTCTGCTGTGTTAGAGCTGTACACAAAACCATTCTTCCTTCCCTCAAACAGATCCCAGCCCCGTATCTGGAGACCTGCTGTCAAGCACAGAGAAGTCCCCAACCACAGTTCCGAAGAGACGGAAGGGAATATACACTTACACGCTGGGAATCCACAGACGGACCGTTTTGTCTCTAGACCCCGAAGCCACCAGGTGACCAGAAGGTGAAAACTGAACACACATCACTGCATCTTTGTGGCCCACAAAGCGATACGCTCTCATCTGAGGCTTCATGCTCCAGATCATGAGGCACGAATCCATTGAGCCACTTGCTGAAAAGGAAAAACAAACCCACACAAACCCAAACTCGCGTTACTTCTCCTCCAGTTATGCTGAAACTACATTTCATTCTCAGTTCACCATCACAGCTTCCAGCAAACTTGGAGAACAAAAAGTGAGGCTTCACCTCAAGTTGCCTGCATGGTAAAGCCAGGTGGGTGAAACACAATAAGCAAGAGATGTCCCTAAAGCTCTAGCAGGACACAAGCGATCTGCCACCCCTATGGATCAACAACAGGACTTTTTTTTCAAAGCACATAAAAGTGTTCATCCTAAAATTCTCTTCATCACAGAAACAAGTTCTTTGCCCTCGTAGAGCACAGTAATTCCACTGCTCCCCTCATTTAACCAAAGCAGACAAACTCTTTATCACCCAGCCATCAAAACACAGAGACACCATTTACCAAGTTGTTTCTTATTGAGACTGAAGTCCACACTAGTGACAGCATCTCTGTGGCCTTTGAAGTGCTTCTCCAGGGATGGATCTTCCTAGAAGACAGTAAGATTCAGACACTATAGATTAAAAACCATCTTTGCACACTTTGTTTCTATGACAAGCAAACCAAGCCACATGTTCATGCCACAAGCCAGAAAAATATCATGCAACACAGAACATTAATTTCACATGCATCAAACTTGGAAAAAGGCAAATTATCTAAGCTGAAAACCCCCTTGGATCTTAGGCAACTTGCACAAATCATTCACAGGTCTTTACAACACAGCGCTGGTGCATCCCCAAAGCTGATTTTGGAACAGATCAGCCATGTCAATGACCACCTGAGCAGGCAGTCAAGCCCAGCTTTGCTCTGAACAGCTGCTCATCTCAGCTCAGGTGTAGCCAAGAGGCCACTGTTTGCACAGAAGGGATACCTTTGCAAGACTTAACACACCTGTCAACACAGACAGGTAGAATCAGAACTGCAGCAAAACAGAGTGACCCACTACCCTGTCCCTGCATCTGCGGAACACAGCATGTCCCTGCACAGCACCTTCCTGCAAAGGCCAAACAAAGCCTGAGATTAGGGGGGAAAAAAAAAAGACAAAAGCACTGAGAGAACTGTTACAAGAGGATGTAACGCTTGAAAATTGTCCAGACTCCATAATTCAATCCCCGCTCTCACACACACAGCCTCTGCCTCCCTAGCAACCACTGCTACAGCCTGCTCCCCCTCAGGACGCAACAGCAGCCTCAGCCTGCCAAAATAAGTACCCAGACCCATAAGAACAGGGCTGACCTCTCTCCACAACAGCCAGCACCAGCCCTCCCTAGATGCAGAGTTCTCCCCACCTATGCTACCACTCCCCCACCAGCCCAGAGGTACGCTCACACAAACACAGAGCAATCTCAGCTGCAACAGCGCCCCAAGACCCAGGCAGGGCTGTGTTCCACCCCTCCTAGCAGCATGGAGCTCCCCCAAATCCAACTCTGACGCCAGTCCCTTCCAGCCCCGACTGCACGATGGCACTCGCATCCCAACCCCAGCAGCACTAAATCTCCCCTAAACCCGGGGCCGCCTCCCACCACCCGCAACTCCAGAGCCCCCTCAGCCTTCCCATACACGGCCCAGCCCCAGCAGCACCAGACAGCCCCTGGCCCTACACCAAGCCCCTCACCCCAAGCACCAGGACCACCTCCTTCCTCCCAGCCCCGCCCTGGGGGCCACCGCTTGCCAAACCCCGGGCCCAGG
>NW_008593928.1:0-5644 GCF_000691845.1 Merops nubicus | reverse complement strand
GAGGGGCCGGGGGGCTGCGTGGCTCCGGTTGTTGCCCTGCGGGGCGTGGGCCAGCTCGGCCCGGTGCTCTGCTCGCCCAAGGGCATCGTCCCCCAGACAGGGGGCCGGTGACCTTGGTCCCCTGCGCTGGAATAAAGGCCTCCGAGCCGCGAAGCCTCCAGGATTCGCGCCGCCAGCCTTCCTCAAGGGACCTGGTGGCATCGCAGAAGGACCTGCAGCCTTCAGCAAGGTCTCTCTGGACTTGTTGCTGTAGGTCTGCAGTCGAGGCTTTCCAGGTGTCCTTGCTGGGGAAGGTGTCGGGAAGGTGGTTTGACTTGGGCAGGGATTCACTGAAAACGAGTCAAACACCCAGAAGTATAAAAGGTTGAAATAGATGGGAGTGGTGGAGGAAGGAAGGTGAAGGTGCCACTCATACTGGTGTGATGGTGATATTCTGTATACAGATTTCTGCTCTTTGGATTTGTTAGAATTCCTGGTTGCTTCCAGGAATCCTTCATCATGAAGTAGATGGAAGAGTATCTCCCATTGTGTAAGTGGAATTGGGGTAATGTAGAGGAGAATCCCTGGAGTAAATGCTACTCCTTTACTTAATCAGCACACAGCGTACTTTTTGGACTGTATATTTTAAAATACTTTAGCAATTGGGATGCTTGTTTTGTTCTCATGAATATCATGAGCGTGGTAAAACTAACTGTGTCTTGAGAGCAATTCTACGTGTCCTTGGAGGGATTTCTAGATGGTGCAGTTTGGGCAGAGAGTGACAACGAAGCTCTGTACAGGGTGTGTACGTTGTTCTTGCCAGCAGTAATGGGAGATGTGGCGAAAGGGCACCTGGAGAGCAGCTCAGGGCCATGGGAACACTTGTTCCCTCACCCCTGTGCCCAAAAAACGTCCAGGGCGTGTGATGTAGTGAATGGCACCAAGACTCAGATGTTCCAGCTGGCTGGTAGCAAAAAGCTACGTTCTGACAATCCAGTTTTTAATTTGTGCAGTAGTTGCATACCTCAAGCCTGGCCATGCTCCTGGAGGACAGTTGAGAGAGTATTCCCCAAAACCAGCACAGCACACTGGAAGGAGGAGGAGCCCACGCCATAGGGCCGTGACATCACATTTGGCTGTGTCTCTGCAGAACCCATCTTGCCCTGCTTAGCAGGGGCTCCCACTGCCTCCTGTGTGTGGATATAGTGTGTGCAAACTACTTGAGATAGGTTATCAACAGGTCATTCTGGAGGCCACCTTCTTTCTGTTGACCCATGCCATCTGCTGTAGTTAATCACAACGTAGCCCAGTCCCCAGCCCTTGTCAGGAGGAATCACCTCACGGGCATGCTGTGGTTCAAAGAGCCTTGTCTTGCCCTACTGCCTGACAGGAGAATTTGTGTTCTCCCCTCTGAAAATGAAGGGTGGCTTTGCTCTGATATATATATTCTGATATATCCATAATTTTCTGTGTTCAAAACTGCCTGCGTATAGGGATGAAGTGGCCCATGAAGGAAGTTCTTCCTTTACTCCATATATGGGGTAAAATCAGTTTCTGTGAAAAATGTGAATCTCCATTTTTACTTCTTATCTGCTTCAAGTATCTCACTTCATTTTTCTTTTCCCCTTTTAGACCAATACGTGGCATGGTGCTGCATTACTTCCTTTTGTTAGACCTCAGAGGAGATGCACTTGCACAGGAGTTCAGTACCTGTTTTCCACTAATACCTGTCATAACTATGACAACATTCACCTTCCCAGATTATGTATCACCCAAGAGCAGCTCAAATTATTTTCAGCTGCTTCAGAAATGACTCGGAGCAAACCAAAGAAGTCTGAATAACATAAGAACCACAGGTGAAAGTAAATCTTTTTGTAGAGCCCAAACATCTTCGCTATTTTGTTTATAAAGTGATGTGTTTACACAACCTTCTCAGCTTAAAAGTCTTTTAAGTCCCCTTGAAGATTCTAGCTGATGACCCAGATCTGGAAATTCTCACAGGAGCTGAGGCTTGGCACAAAGAGCAAAGCCAAAAGCCCTCTAAGATACCTCCTGGAACAGTTCTTCAAGAACTCTCAATCTTTTAATATTTGCAATTTAAACCTGGTACTTCTCTCCAGTCACAAATTTGAGGTCTTGTTTGGGAATCAGCTCTGTTCAAAACCGTGTTAATAAACTTAAGTTTACAGTGAAATTACGGGGAAAGCTTATCCTGAGATTTCAACTCGTCCTGTGGCTTCTCTGGCAAAGCTTGTCAACAAAGTTCTGCTCCAGCGTGCAACTCCTGTCATGGAGGGAGGACTCAGAGCCCAGAACATGCTCAGCCCAGAGAAAGCTGGAAAGGAAGGGGGTTGTACAGAGGTTGGCAGAAGCTAGATATGTTAGAAAATGACTGAGGAAACTTCAGAGGAGGGAAGAAAAGAAAATTCTTTGAAAATTAATTTTTCCTTGGAAAAAAAAGGGACAGAGCTGCTCCAAGAATGGTTTTGTTATAGAGAAACTGCATCTTGTCCTTCCTGAATGCCTGGGTAGAGAAAGGAGAGTGCACCAATAAATCAGGCAGGCTTCAGGTAGAGTTTGGTTTAGGGGGGCATTGGGGGGGTTTTTTTAAGAATTTTTTTTTGCTAGCAGCAGCCTACACTTTTGAGGGAATAGTTAAGGCATGAAATCAGTCTAAACATTGCTAGCTGCTGTGCTGTTACTGGAATGGTTGGGAGCCTCTTTCCAAATGGGCTGCAGATCATCCTCTCTGTTCTTGAGAAGAAGACAAGAATCCATTTGCTCCAGTTGTAGATGAAGCCAAATTACAGCCCCAAACCAGCGCTTGGGACGACAGTGTTGTTGAAGAGCTGTTGAAGGGACATGCCCATGAGACCTAGGTTTGTGTTCAGAGCTGGAGGTAAGGACGTCTAGGTCAGGTTCTGTGCGTGTGTGGCATTGCCACTCCTCCAGTGACACTCGGTGGTTTGCTGCCTTCTTTGAAGCTAACAAAGGCAAAAGGAAGTTTTTTCATCAACAGTGAAAGGTTTTGCTAGACTCTTGGGTCTTGTAAGCATTATATAACTTCTTCCATTTAAAAGCAACATAACAGCATCTATGTGCTACCTCTAATGTCAGCTGGAAGGAGGGTTTGTGTTGACACAAGAAGCTGCTGGAGTTCATCCTTCTAAGCAAGGTAAAGCAGCAAAGTGGCTGAAAATAGCATTTTCTACCTTACCGTTTCCACTCCTGATGTATTTTTCCACTCCATAGGTACAGTCAAACCATGTTCACCCACTTAAAAATGTCTGAGTCACGTACAGTGATAAAATTTTACCAGCTCTGAGCTTCTGGTGTTGCATGGATGCTGGCAAGAGCCCATCTGTAAGAAGTTCACAGTCCCTGTAGCTCAGGAGCTGGCAGTAATGTATGGCCAGGCCTGCGATGAGCTGCTGACTCAGGAAGGTGAACGTTGAGGAGGAGAAACCAGAGCTGGCCTCACTGCCTCTGCATATTTTACTCCAGATTTAGAGGGGAGGTTATTTATTAAAATCTACATGCAAAGACATTCTTAATGGTGCATAGTGGTCTATAGTGGGAGCTGTTGCTGCTGTTCTCATTCATGTTCTTTGTCTGGCATGACCTCCTTCTGAAAACAACCTTCAGGGTACATTTAAACATCCATCTGTAAGTATATGTGACCTGAGGGTTCTGCTCGGGCAGCTTTGGAGGCTGAGCTGATGCTACATGGCCACGGGCCACACAGATGCCATTGAGGAACAGACTGACCTGTGTCCCCAGGAAATGTTGGTGTTCAAGTTCTCTGCACAATTTCAGCTGCTGCCTCATCTAAATTTCTTCCCGATTTCTTCCCAATTACAAGCCCACAGGATTTGTATTTCCTTCCTTATGCACTGTGCTCCGTGCTCACTGAATAAAACGTATTAAAGCAGATACACGATGGACAGGGAACATGAATCCTTCTGCCTTTTGGTCTGCACTTGGAGAAACTTCACTCTGCAACCAGTGGGTTGACCCCAGAGTTATGTTAGTGTTAAGAGGGTCAGGACCGGTGCCTTGGATAAGTCAGGCTCTTCTGTCTGAGTAACAACAGAACAACCCCATTTAGCAGAATAAATTACAAATAAATAAGGACAATTACAGATAACTTGCCAAAGGGATATAGATCTCAATACCCAAGGGGGATGACTAAGGGATGACTGCCTGTTACTATTCTAATAGCTGAATTTTTTACGTATCAGACAACTTTGAAATAATTCTTGCCTTTTGCCTTACCACACCCACTATTTAGAGCCTGCAGGTTATGCTCCTGCATAAGAGACCAACTGCAAGCCTCAGGGGCTCCTGGTGGGATTCTACTTCAGTTTCAGCATGAGAGCAATCCCTTGAGAGCCTGCAAAACCCACCAACTCTTGCTTCTGTGCTATCCCAGCAATTATTTAGCAAATGGCCAATTTTTAGCCAATTAAATATTTGCATTTTCTGGATGGGTGGACTGATTGATTGCTTGTTTTTCCTTCCTAGCTTGTTCGTAACACTCGGCCTTACCTTAGCTTCAAAGCACCACAGTCCACCTGTTTAATGGTTATGGGGCTATCTACAGGGTTTGTTTTCCCTCACCCTAGATAAACTTATCTAGACCTGAATATAAGTTGGAAACCCTTTTCCCTCTGTATAAGCCAACCAAACTCTCCTGCTGAGGGTGTAAGGTGTTTTTCAAGCATTCTTTGGAAACCAGTCTATCCCAGTTCCTCTGAAAGAATGTATCTTTCCACAGGAATCTCCCAGCAGGTGCATTTTGACAGGCACCAGTCAGAGTTGCAGATTGCTGTTGGGAACCAAGTCACCCCAAACCCCCTCACTGAAAGCAGAAGGGATATATTAAAGTATCTAACGCTGGCATCTTCAGGTTACAACCCCAAACACTAGCTCTGATGCTGGGAATTAAGGTTATTAATAAAGAAATTTTTTATATTAGATATGCTTTTAAAGGAAACTTGGGTTGGGTTTTTTTTTTTTTTTTGGATGATGATTTATCTTTTCAGCTAAATCAGAGACATGTGTCAACAAGCAAGAAAATCGGGTTGCCACTTAAAACAATAAAAGCTGCTTTACAGGTTTCTCTTCTTGCTTTTTTTTTGCTTGGAGGAGAAATTGCTGAGAATAATTTGAATATTGCTTAATGGCTTTAGAAGCTGAATTCTATTCATTTTATTCATAGCCAGCTGAAACAGTCCTAGAGGCCTGTAAACAGGAAGGCATTTCCAAAACACAACTGGCTACTTAAAGTCAAATTTGTAGACAAATGAGCGCTAAGTAAAAATTGCCTAACGACTAATTAGCTGGAACACTGGGAACTGATGAGCTAATAATGCCAAGACCCTTTCAACTCAGAGTAGCAGCAGTAATATAAAAACTAGTAATACTAAAAGCTGTAAGTGGAAGCCTCTCTAGGACAAGTCTTGTTTAAAATACGGATTTTTTTTTTAGCTTCAAAAGTATCTGCTTGCCTAGTGATCTGCCATTCCCTTTGATTATTGCTATAAGGTAATTGGGCTGGTGGTGAGACTGCCTGAGAGCTGGGGAGGTGTGGAGCTTTGGCTAGTGCTTGTAGAATCATGGAATCATTATGATTTTTATATATATATATATAAAATTTATGATT
>NW_008593927.1:0-2931 GCF_000691845.1 Merops nubicus | reverse complement strand
AGGAGGGGCTGTGCCAGAAACAATCTCTGCTGATGTTCAGCTGCACAATAGAGAGGGCGTCGGCACTGAAGCCAGCTGACAGATTGCAGATGGCAGAGGAGGCTGCTGGGATGGCTGTCAGAGGGAGGCCAGACGTACAGGTTGTGTCTTCTCACTTCCATAGCCTGGCTTAAGGACCATAAGAGTGAGGGATTAGTGGGGGTAGGGTGCTGAAATTATTTTTGTCTCCCCATGGTGCTGTGCCTGTGCAGAACTGCCAGCCTTTTTTCCTTATTTCGTATTTTTCCCCCTGTGAAGCATTAACTGGGTGGGTTGCCATAGCAACTCCCAGATGATAAGTTGGTTTGCTTCTCGCAGCATTCAAGATTTCTCTGTCTAAACGTTCAGTTCCCTTCACCATTTCCCTTGGAGTGCCACAACAGCTGAGTGCTTTGTGGAGCAGCACCCTGCGGGTCCCTTCCGCCCGGCCTCCTGCCTGTTCACTGGAGGCATCAGGGCCCCGCCAGGGCAGGGAGGAGCAGCCGTGCATCCTGGCACTGGATGGGGTTTGAAGAATACATGCTCTCCTTCTCTTTCACAGCACACCAGAGCTGGCTTCCAGTGTGGCATCCAATTTATTTGCAAGTTCTCCTGAAGAGGGCTGGGCGGTGTTTGTTGCCTGTTCAAAACTGGCACATGGAGGTGTTGGAGTGGTTCCCAGCTAAGCCCAGAGCATAGCAAGAATGAAAGTATCTTATCCTTTCATTCTGAAAACATACAGTACCCTTGAATGAGTCCAAAGAGGTTTTTCTTAAGAAAAAAGAACAATGCAGGTTCTGGTAGTTGATTAAACTGGACTGATTACAAGTATTTATTTCAAATCCCCTTTGGTTTTGTCTGTAGTACATGAAGCGTGCCATAGGTGAAGAACAAACTTCTTCAGAGCTGGGAGAGAGTCAGTCTGATCTCCATTTGCTTCCCTGACCTGTGGCTTCTTGTGTTACATTCCATCCAGACCCAAACCCAGTTCTATCAGAGATGTTCTTCACCTCTGAGCCAAATTAAATAGCAGCTAGAACACTAGTCTAATGTGAAGTGTTTGAGGTCTGTACATGAGTGATTCCGAGGAACAACTCTTTTTAGGATGTTGGTCACTGTAATTTAAATTGGTTGGCAGGTGGGTTCTGGATTGCCTGGGGTTAGAGGAGAAAAAGGCTTCTCTTGGTACCTGGGGGACTCCAAGGCACCAGACAGCAGGCCAGGAATAGAAAGGGTTGAAGGGTCTGTCTGTGGTTGCCAGCCAAACTGGCATTGCAGAGCTGCTGCTTCCTCTGAATCCTGTCAGAGCCCCTCTCCTCCCTGGCAGGATTCTCGGTGGCAGATGTAATTGGAGCAGCCACAGCACAAAGAGCACAGCTCTGCTGCTCCACGTCCCGTGTATTCCAGCAGAGCACCTGGCTCCCTGAGCACAGATGTGATCTCCTCTGTGCCTCCTGAACAGGTGGCTGGCAAATGAGGGATCTGGGGACGTTGTCCGCTAGTTCCCGCGTCTATAAAAAGCCCACCAGCAGCACTCGCCTGCCACACACGGGCTGGATTGTTCCACAAGAGTTTGGAGCATGTCCTGTGGCTTAACCTGCCCTTACCTTTGTAGAGTTGTGAGTAGAGGAGGGGGCAGTGGGAGGAAAGCAAATGGCTTAATGTGGGAGGCTACGTCCCTCCATCATCCCTGGGTATCGTGGGTGCCTTTTGTCTTCCTGTGGAGAAAAGCTGGATTTTAAGCTGTGGATATCCATGATGGGTGACTGCTAAGGGGGGAATTGGACATGTGTTGCTGGCCTCTGCAGGCTGCTCTCTTGGTTGGTCTCCATGGTCACACCTGGCTCCTGGAGATACATGAAACAGGTGTTTTCCTCCAGTAGTTGGCTGGTGGGAGGGCACAGTAACCCCCAGAAGCCTAGGACAGAGGGGGCAGTGGGTGAGCCCTGATGGTCAGCATGTAGGGACCGCCGTGGCTTTGGTCAGTCTCTGCTGCAGTACTTCAGGGCTGCAAAGGTTTCAGGGGTCACAGCTGGACGTGGGCTGGAACAGGGCAGAGTAACCTGTCCAGTCAGTAAAATGAAGCAGGAGGAGGAACTGGGAGGATGTCCTTAGCTAGGAATTACTTGGAGTTGTCACAGCAGGCTATAAAGGATGACGTAGAGGCAGTTGCTCTGTGTGATTCCTGGCAGATGATGAACGCAGCTTGCTGATATAAACACCATTAGATGATGTCTAGGAAAAGTGTTGGCTGTCTTTGTTCTAAGCCTGCTTTGCTTATAAGTAGTGTAGGACCGGACTGTGTGTGTGCCCTTAGCCAGGAGCCCCTGTGGCCAGGCAGTGCCAGGAGACCTCAGAGCTGTGGTACCGACAGCCACCAGCAGTGCTGTGCCCAGCTGAGGGTCCCCGTGCTGGAGGACTCGAAGCTGACACTTTCTGATGGCTGCAGGTTTCCCTCTTAGAGTGGGTCTCGCTGTCACTGCGAGTTGCTCACACGTTGTTCTCTGGTGGGGCTGGGCAGGTTTAACTCAACAGATTGTCATGTTTATTGGGCAGATGCTTAAAAAGAGGGAGCGCGTTTAACAGGCGCTTTATTTTTCCCTCTCTGTCCACTGTGACCTTCAAAGTTGGAGCAGCCCTTCTGGGCACGGTGGCCGCGGTCCAAGAAGAGAAAGCCCAGCCTGCTGCTGGCGTTAAACTCCGGGGAATCAGCCTGGAACACGCGGAGAGAGGATTTCCCGGTGTTTCCAGCTGTGACCTTCAGAGCTGTGCAAACGTTAGCATTACACTCATTGCGGGCGGAGCCCCTCGTGTGCCCCAGGGGGTTCGCTGTGCCCCCGCCCTCCCCCCGGCTTCGTCTGGGCGGCCGGGGGAGCGGTGAGGACATCCCCGCTCCGGCTGCTCCCGGCGAGC
>NW_008593926.1:0-2178 GCF_000691845.1 Merops nubicus | reverse complement strand
GCATCAGCTACGACAGACCTTTAACCTGGTTTTTGGCACGGGCCATCCCCTTCGCCCCCCTGGCGAGAGGCTGTGCTGCTCGCCCAGGTCCCCAGCTCACAGGATCTTCTTTTTTCTCCCCGCAGAATCACATCTGAGAAACCGAGAGCGTGCGCTTCTCCTCGTTTGTGTCTGTGTGTAACAGGTGTCGTTTTCAGTGGAGTACAGACAAATCCCAAAATAGCTCAGGCTCTTCAGACGCTGCGAAGAGAAAAAAAAATAGTGGTTACTTCAGCTTTGGTCCTAGTGAAAAGCCCAAAGCTCGCAGCCAGCTCTGAAGTGCGGCACTAAAATGGCAGATCGTGGCTGTGTGCAGGGACCTCTCCCGACTGCGCTCCTCCGCCGGGCTGCTGTACGTGCAGCCCCACACCCCGACTCCCTCGTACGCCGCTGCCTCCCCGTGAGCTCCTCTTTGATTCCCAGATGCTCTATCTACCACGGATCCTCCTCCACACTTCCTGGGTTTGAGGCTACGAGACGGGAGCACACGGCTTCCCCTGCCTGGTGCCGGAGTCGAGCAGGGGCTCCGGAGTTAACGCAAGGGCTGGGCTGGGGGGCAGGGGCAAGGGGACAGGGCTCCTCTGCTGAATTCTCCCTGCCTGATGACTTGCAGTGCTGAAATATGTGGCTGCTCGTGGACCTTCCCTGACAGAGCTTACAGGATTCTGGTGGCTCCAGGAAGGCAGTTATTAGTTCCCTGCCTACGCTGAGCATTCTGAATCTGTGTGTGTGATAACACTTATTAATACCACTCAGATTCAGACGATCCAATAGCTTTCTGGCACTTTTAGTACCTTCTCTTACACTGTGCATCTGTCTGGTGGCTGAGCCACGTTCAGAGCAGTGTCATGGGGCCAGCACAGCAGAGTCTCGTGGGTCCAGCAGCAGCCTCATGCTTTATGCCCAAGAGACCCGTGTTTGGTCACAGGAGCAGTTCCTCTCAGTTTGCCTTGTGCTTCAAGGCAACTGCTGCTGAGAACATGCAAGACGCAGGCCTCAAAGATTTTATTTTGGCAAGTTAAGCAGTGGCTCCTGTCACCAAAATGGTTAATCAAAAAGCACCAATTCTCTACTCGAACGTGTGTGTGTGTTTTGTTTTTTAGAGCCAAGAAGATTTGCTTTGGTTTTTTAAAGCAGAAACCACCACAAAGTTGGCTGTGGTTTCAGCTGCGCTTGTTCGAGATTTGTACTGCTGACTACCAATCCTAAAAGAGTTAACCCAGCAAGCATGACTCAGAAGCAGAGAAGGAGATGTGAGGCTGAGAGCCTCGGAGGGAGCACGGAAACAGAGGTGAGGAACATAATAATTACCAAAAAAAGGTGCAGAGTCCAGGAGCGACGTTCCCCTCCGGTTTGCCTGGCCCTGGCACGGCTGGCACGGGCTCCCTGGAAAGCTGCAGTTCCGCTCTTATAACACAGGGAGCAGGCTGGAGAATTTAGAGCTGCGTCACAGAGCTCAGCGAGAGATTGAGAGAGAGCAAGCTCCGTCGATAGGTCTACCAGCAACAGCCCTGCTGCAGCAAGAGGGGAGAGAGGCAGCAGGAGAGGCACAGAGGGCTCCGGGAGGAGAAGTAACACCAACACCAGGGACTGGGCTCCTGCCACCACCCACCGTCATTTCCAGATCGTATTTGGGCTCGCTTGGCGTGGGAGGTTTCACCCATTGACGATGCTGGAGACCCGGCGCACTTAATCCCGCGGGGAGGGAGAGTGGGCAGACGCCGAAAGGGTTAACGGAAAGGAAATTTCTGGAACCTTCTATTCTGCGGCGCTCCAGAGCGAGCGGAGGGCTGGGGACTGCGCAGACGGTGCAGGGGCAGAGCTCTCCGGTCCGCTTCGCCTTTCCCACGTACGTACCCTTCGATCAGGATGGGGCTCGAGCTGCAGCCACGTATTTTAACGCCCTGCAGGGCGTCCCCGCTCCCCGGCGTCCCCGCGTCCGGATCCCCCAGTGCCTCTGTGATTGTTTTGGCTGGGTAGGGCTGCTCTGCTCTGCGTCAGAGCTGTTTTCTCAATGGAGCCACGGCACAGGTTGTACTGATGTGCCTCTCGCCGGCATTGCCGTGCTGCAGAGGAGGGTAGTAGTCGTGGGGGAGAGATGACAACTTTGCAAAGACTGCTGTTTGCATGTTTTGCTCG
>NW_008593925.1:14398-25015 GCF_000691845.1 Merops nubicus | reverse complement strand
GGGAGCGAGACGCGGTGCTGGCCCCCGGGCTGCGGTGAAGCCTCCCCAGGGGCACGGCTTGCTTTCCACGCATCGGCCTGGCTACCTCAGCCCCTCCTCTGAAAGCCAGTTGCTCATGGCACCTGACCCCTGACCTTTGCAAGGACAAAATGACAGCCCTTCGGGAGAGAGAGGAGGCGGCGAAGGAATCGGAAGGGGGCAGCAGCCCGGAGGTAGCGATGAGCCCCCGTATTCGCAACTCACTTGGCTATGAAGACTTTGATGAATTTGCCTTCAATTTTGAAGACTATGATTTGTGGGAGGCCATCAGAAACCATCTGGGCTACCCAGGCGGGGAGCCCACCTGTAAGTACTGGAGCAGTGACCCCGCTGTTGCAGCTGTAGATCAGAGCCCCCAGCTAAAATGTGTATCCCCCACCTTGTGTTTGCTGTCTGCACCCTCCTTGTGTCAGGTTGGTCTCCTGGTTTAGAGGGCTATGGTGTGCCCTGCCGTGTGCCTGAGGACACTGGAGGAGCTGCCTGGTGTCTGTGTGTTTGTCCAAGGTCTTTGTACAGATCTGTGCTGTAGTGCTGAGGTGCTTCCCTGTGTGCATCTCACTTGAACAGCTATGAAGGCAGCTGCATCTTGATGTTAGTGCTTATCAGGAGGTGGCCCATGCCATGGCCAGAGGAAAAGCACCTGCCTCGAGGTGTGTATAAGAACAGGGACATGTCCCCTGCCATCTGTGGCACAAGGTGACAGTGTGCTGCTGCTCTGTTTGCTGGAATTTGAGCCGAGCTGTGGATCCAACAGCAGAGGTGGTATCAGGTTCTCAGCTCTGCATGGTAGCCTAATACCCAGAGGGAAAAATAACCTAGTCCCTGTGTCTGCAGGCTTGAGCATGGCTGTGAAACTACCTAATGGTAGGTTGGCTGGGGTGCCTGGAAGGGCAAAAAAAAGGCAGGAAGTGAGAGTAGGAAAAGCAGGGAAGGAGAGAATAGGAATCCCAAAAGCAAGGGACGTCTTTCTGTTCTCTGCATCTGTTTCCGTACCTGCTCAGCCCTTGCAGAGAACTGTCTCAGACCCATCCCAGGGACTGCACAGAAACGGGAGCCTCTCTCCCACCTTGTGCAGGCAGTCCTTCCCTGGCAGATAGTGGTAGCTCACAGTTAAGAGGTGGTTCTGTGTGTCACTGAACATAGCCGTAGTGCTGGGGCAGTTGCCCAGATGTCCCTGTCTGGATCCTGTGTTCATTTTTCAAGCGATTTAGGAGCATGCACAGGAGGGTGATGTGGTCCCAACTAGCCCACTCACTGGCTTTGCACACTTAGGTGAGGAGGCAGAGTGCTTGCAGCTGGGACTCGGGGTGCCCTGTTCAGCTTCTGGCTCTGCCATAGCCTCTCTGTGTGATCTTAGGCAAAGCTCTTAACTTCCGCTCCCTCCCAATCCCAGCATGACACATCTTTACAAGCCTTCAGGGAAGAAGTGTCTTCTTATATGCTTCTGCCAGCACCAGCAAGTGGGCATTTGCTTCCGGCTGGTTCTGCTACTTGTTACTGTAAATTGATAGACAGTATGGCGGCAGCAAAGTTCAAAATAGAAACCTGAAGAAAGTTGGCTCCATCAGCTGTCCTGAGGTGAGCAAACTGTACATTAAAAGCGTGAAAAGTTGCCCCAAGTTCACCAGGGAAAGGATGACTGTTCTTGCAAAGGTAGAAGGGGCAGATAACTTCTGCAAGATGTAATAAGCTTCTCTTATAAAGTGGGGAAATTTGTCTTGCTAGCAGTTAACATATTCATTGATTGCTACAGCTAATATTGCAGGTACGTGGAATAGGATGTGCTGTACAGTCAACTCTTAATTATTTCTGCACAGTGAGTTCACACTGTGGGTTAATGCTGCAGAGGGATGTGGTAGAGGCAGAGACAGCAGAGACACCAGAGTCAGTTCTGCCCAGCTATTTACTCTAGTAAATAGAGGCAGTACCTCTTCCAGGACCACCTCAGATCCAGGAGGAATTTAATATCAAGAGCGGAATAGAGTCTTTGTTGGACCTGAGCTGGTCTCCTTGCATTCTTTTTAGTGTTCAGGCTATGGGGAGTGCTGTGCAGGAACACCTGGATGGCAGCAGGGATGAGCTGGGGTCCCACTGTCTCCATCCCATTGAACTCAGCACCAGCCACAAGAGAGTCAGGCTCTACACAGGGCAGGGCAGTAGCTTTGTCCAGAAGCCAGCACAGGGTTTGTGACTTACTGTATGTTGTCTAGCATTTTGTTTAGTCATTTCAAATATTCGAAGAGATGGGGTTTCAATCTCTTTTATTGCTGTAGCTTAACTACCAGTGTATGTGGGAAGTGTGCACCATCCCTGTGATGCTGGGCTAGCAAGTTGCTCTCTAGTCCTGATACAAATACTCTTGATACCTCTTTCTGGGCTTCCTGCTTGTGGATGGAGGGTAATGAAAGGAGAGAAGCAGGAGGTAATGCATGAATTGAAGGCAGTTGCCCACTGAGTTGAATTGACTAGCGCAGGCACTCTCTGAGAAAAATTCAACCAGTGCAAAGTTGTACTTGTCATCTTCAGATTTAAGATGGTGGAAAACGAACTGGTCATCACAAGAAATCTGACTGCGGAAGCCAACATGGCAAGATCTGGAGGAGTCTGTAGCAGATGCCGTGCGGGGAGAGTGACATACCATTTCATTGTAGTGGATCCACCATTGGAATCACCCTCTGTCCTCAGACATGGTTACTGTCTCATGCTCTGCTTCTGGGGAGCGCTGAAGCTTGGTACAGCAAGATCTGTGACTGCTTCAGCTCACTCTGGGGAGTTTGGCTTCAAGCAAGGAGCACAGAACTATGACCTGGGCCTATCACCCTTTGGTCTCAGTCCAAGATCCTGTCCTAAGTAAGGACCACTAACTTAGGTGCTCACTGGAGCTTGGCTTTTGTTTGGAGGAAGCACCAATCTGATGAGACACAGAAAGACCCTCTGCAGAGCAGCCTGGAGCACCTCAGCTGGGCTCTGCGTGGGATTCCCAAAGCCAATGGCCTCTTCCTGAATTCAGTCCATGTGTCCACCCTGCTTCTATGAGTTGTCTCCCTCAGCTGGCTTCTTGGTGGCTGCAGGCACTGCCAAGGGAGAGCAGCAAAGCTGATGGCTTCTTAGTCTTCAGTAGGGCTCTGGAGGTGTGCCTTCACTGGCTTGCTCTGAGCCTGCAGCACTCCGGCTCCTGTCCCTGTCAGCAAGTGTGGGAGTCAGTGGAGATGCTGGCAGGAGACTTGGCTCCTTTCATTATATCTGTCCCTCCAGCCATTTGGTGGCTGAGACTGAACGCCTGCGTGGGCTTTCTAGGGCTGTTGCTGAAGAGCGTAGCAGGTTGTCATCGCCACAGGGGAGGTTTGCTGTGCTCTGGGAGAGCAGCCCTGTCTTGCTGGGCAGAGCATCCTCTGGCCCTGGTCTTCCAGCGGCACGGGTAGAATTGAGTTCCAGGGTATGCGGGAGAATCAGAAGCTGCAGGGATTGGAACCAAGGCAACAGATACCAAGGTCATCTGCCTGGTGGACTGTTTGTTTTATGCACAAACCCGTGCTGAGTGTGATGAAGTGGCTACCATGTACATGGGAGCTGAGAAATCCATGCAAAAGTCAGAGGAAGCCCCACACGTGCCCAGCTCACAGAAATGTCCATATCAGTGGGCAGCTCTCGGCTCCTATCGACGCTGCAGTGCAGTAAGTGGAGCAGGGAGGAGTCCAACCGTCAGCAGGATGTGCATCAGCAGGGCAGCCAATGGGGGAAAATGCCCTGAGGCTCACTATTGATTCATTTTATATTTAATTTAGTGACCCAGATTTCCAAGGAGCAAGGCCATGGTATGCCTGGCCAGATATTGGGTGTCTTTCCGTGGCAGAGATACACAGATTTCCTTCTGGCACCAAGGAGACCGCTTGGCTTTCAAATCCAGTGCTTTTTGCTACCTCTCATGCGCTGAGAGCTGCAGGTCTTGAAGCAAAGTGCAGAAAGGCATGTGGAGACTGAACATTCATCCCAGGCAACAGAGAGCTGCCCTTGATCCTCTGGGGAGAAGACCTTGGCTTTGCTTTACAAGCATGGCCAGCAAGCCTCGATGGACCAAAGCTGAGCAGTCACCCTGACTCTGTGATCTACCTGGGGGAGTGTGTCCATCCTGGAACTGGTCTCTGAGGCTTTTCACATCCTGTGGACTGTCTGTGCAGAGGAAGATACTTACTGGTAGTGTCCAGGGTAGCTACTTTCCATGGCAGGCTGTTCCCCCGGTGCCGTTTCTCTGACATGGTAAAAGGGACTGGCACAGTTGTTGCCAGGTTCTGTTGGGTGCTGGCTAACCAGTGGCAATGGTAGCTTGGTGGTGGGTCTGTAATGCAGCCTATGGAGGCTTCAGGAGACTTTGATTCAGCCAGCCTGACTCTGTTAACACAGACCCTTCAGAGGACACTCCAGTGGCAGTGTGGATCATCTAGGAACAGCGGTGGCTGGAGTTAACAGCCCCGCCCCCGTGCCAGCCCAGTCTGCACCGTTATCCTACAGTCTCATCGCACAATTAAATAAAACAGGCATTGATATTTCCATGTGTCTCCCAGACTAGCAGCTAAATATCCTTCTCCTTCACTGCCCTTTATGCTTGCTGAGCACCAGCCCTTCCTCCAGTGGGAGAAATGAGCCCCAGCCAGGTGCCAGCCTGTGTTGTCTGGGTGCCGAGCTGTGCAGACAAGGCTTCAGGTTGCTTTTCATTGAAAGGGGATTCATGCACCATTTGTTTGGGTATCACATATAAAAGCTTTTGCAGTGATGCTCTGGTGTGTGTACAGCCTGTGAGGAAGCCTTCTTCTTGAAGAAGATGTCTGGAAGAGCTGAAAGTAGGCAGATCAGGCAGGAAGGATCTTCAAAGGTCTGGAAGATGATGGTGAGTGCTTCAGCTGCCAGGGCTTTGCTAGCGTAAGCCAATGAAAGAAGGGTGGGCTTCGATGTGTTTCCCTGCCAGACAGTGTGCTTCCACTAGGCAAATGGGTGGTCTTTTTTCCTTTCCTGTGTCTTCAGGCCACCGTTTTGAAGATAACCCTGGTGTGAGGAGGCATCTGATGAAAAAACCATCTCGGAGTCAGATCACCAGGACAAGTAAAAAATTAGCATCAATGCCATCTGTCAAGAAAAAAAAGAAGAAGAAGAAGTTGGATAGAAAGCCCCATGAGGTATCCATGTGCTGTCCTCCCACACTTGTTCAGAAGCCATAAATTAGGACTAGAAACAGGCACTTTACAAAGTCGTAAATGTGGTTTCAATATAATTAATTCATTAAATGACCTTGGGGGTGACATTTTGGGCTCTTCTCCATTTTCATGAGGGCTGAAAATATACTTATTTTAATGAAAGTAGAGATTTCTCTGAAATCAGAAAACCTTGACCTTACGTGAGACATTAAAATGTCATGGAAATGGTAGTGCTGTTGTGGAAGTTGGCAGCACAGTAATGTCACCATCTCTGGTAAATGGGAAATTTGAGGGGAAACCAAGAAGCAGGCAGAGGACAAAATGGTCGCAGTCTGGTAGAAAGGGATGTGGCATTGCATCATTCTCTCTTCTCTACCCATGCCAGATGACTTGATGCTTGAGCTTTCTGGTGCTCCATGTGCTGATGGAAGCTCCTGCCACGCTGCTTGTGATATTTGTCCTGGCTGCTTCTGTTCACTGAACGCCTGGTTAACTAAGGCAGACTTGCTCAGGCAGCACTTTAGACCAAGTGGTACCTTGAAAATGAACCTGAGGCTTTCCACATGTTGCTGATAGAGCTGTATGTATCAGGTGAAGTCTCATGTCCTCCCTATAATTTGCGCCAGGTTTTCGTGGAGCTGAATGAGCTGGTGGTGGATAAGAACCAGGAGATGCACTGGAGGGAGACCGCCCGCTGGATCAAATTTGAGGAGAATGTGGAGGAGGACACAGCAAGGTGGGGGAAACCTCACGTGGCTTCACTGTCCTTCCGCAGCCTGCTGGAGCTCAGGAAGACGATTGCTCATGGTGAGTCAGGAACCACAGCAGAGGGTTTGTGTCTCCCTCGGGGACAGGTTTTGGGGCATAGCTGTTGCTGTTTGGCCCCTCATTAGAGACATGTCAACAGCACCTGTGTCCAGGCTCTGTGTAGGGACTGTGGAGACAGACCATCCTGCAGCCTCTTTGCCAGGGTTTGCATTAGCCCAGGGGTGCCTGTGTTGTCTCCTTGCTCTGCTTTGCTGCTGTCAGGCACTGTGCCTGGGCCAGCAGGTCTTGGAACCATCTTTGGTGTGAAGAGGCAAGTTTGGTCAGAGTGGAAGACCAAAATGAGACGGAAGTACTCAGAACTACCAGTGCCTCTTGAAGCTTTTGAGTTCTCTTGAGACAAGAGTTTACATTGAGAACACAGGACAACTGGACATGGGGCAGTTCTCAGCTAAGAGAATCTGTACCCCAACCAAAGCCTGTCTCTGGTAGGACAGCTGTGTCAGCAGGGTGTGTGTGTGGCAAGGAGTGTTGCACACTAGGAGAAGGGCTCTTCCCCTCTGCTGGCAGGTGCCGTCCTCCTTGACTTGGAGCAGACCACTCTGCCAGGCATTGCTCACCTCATGGTGGAGACAATGATCATTTCTGACCAGATCAGAGCAGAAGACCGAGCCAACGTGCTGCGTGCCCTGCTGCTGAAGCACAGGTGGGTGGCGCATGGCTGAGGTCCACCAGGGCTTGGTGGTCAACTGTGGGCTCCAGGTGGCAAAGGAGGCGAGTCCCCTCATGGCCACCACTTTCCCTGGCAGCCATCCCAATGATGAGAAAGAGGGCTTCTTCCCAAGGAACCACTCCAGCTCCAGCATGAACTCCATCGTGGGGAACCACCATCACAACCACACCACTGACACTTGCATGCCCCTCATGGGGGAAGAGCGCATTGAGATGGCTGACCCCAAGGCCAATGAGACTGAGTGCAAGGAGGTGAGGATGACATTGGGGGGTTACTGCTTCTTTTTCCGCTTCCTGGGGACAACTGGTGGCAGCCCTTGGCACCCACTGCTAGGCCCCTTCATGAGGGTCCTTATACTTGCAAGGGCTTAGCCCTCCTAGATCACCTGGAGTGCTGGAAATCAGGTCACAGCATTATGATTTCGGGACCTAATTTTAGCCTCACACTGTGTGCATATGTCTGCTTAAGCGTGCAATGGCAGCAGCAGCCCTGGCACTTGCTGTGAGGGTGCCTTGCCTGTGAAGCAAGGTGCTGGGCATGCAGCCAAGGCAAGGTGAGCTGCTGATATGCCAGTGGGGTGCAAGGCTGTATAGGGAGACCAAGGCATGGGGACTTTCTCCTTACGTGTTTGTATTCTCCCTGGCAGAAAAACCCACATCTCCATAACTCTGAGGGCCACCGTAAATACCTGAAGCTGATGGAGAAGATCCCTGAAGATGCAGAGGCCACAGTGGTTCTTGTGGGTAAGAGATGGCATGTAGAGTCCCCCAGCATCACAAGAGAATAGTGCAGATCCTGGTCTGGCCCCAGCTGTCTGTGCCCTCCCTTCTGAGGGGTATTTGGTCATCTTGTACATGTTCGGAAAGTTCAACTAGGGAGAAAGCCTTGTACCCTCTCTTCCTTGGTGATGGCACATGTTTTCCTTGTCTGTGGTAAATGTATGGGGTGGCACGGTAGTTCTGCTAAATTAAGAAAGAGGTTGTTAGACACTGCAGCTGGGAGCTGGAGCCCAACTTATTGTACAGAGTCCTGCCAGACTCACCAGAACATCCCATTTTGTAGCTCAGAAGCGGGTAAGTGGCCCCCAAGAGACTGATGGCCAGGCACGGACTGCTGTTGGACCTCATGATGTCCTCTGACCATCACTGCCCTCCTTCTGGTCTCCTCACACCTCACCAGCAGCTGGGCTCTGCCTCCGGCCAGTGTTGGTTGCTGGCTGTGTGTGCCAGGTTGCTTTGAGCTTATGGAGGCAGGGCCTGGCTGGTGGCAAGATTTCGGGTATTTGCCGTAGTGCTGCCAGAGATAGTTCTCCGTACAAGAGGGCTGTGAGCAGGCAGGCTTGAGTATCAGTGGGCTTGGTGCCTTCTGACTCTAAGAGCAGTCCTTCTCAGCACTTTGCTGGCATTGACATCCCAGCAAATGTAGCTACACTACAAGCACAGTAAATGTCATAGCCTAGCCAGTAGGTGAAAGGCTCAGGCAAAGAGGCTTGGCAGCTCAACCAAGCTGGTGCTTAACCACGGTGAGGCAGAACCAGCTTCATAAGTGCACTTTGAACACTCAGGTAACTAAGCACTGGCCACTTCTGAGGTAAGGCTGTGTCTTGGGATTTGCCTGGCCACTCGGATGGCCCAGACTTGCCTGTCTAACTCGGAACACAGCTGTTTGTTGGACACAGATGGTGGACGGATCAGTAATAATGCCAGAGAAATACAAGTATTCAATAAACATTTGTGTTCGGTATGGGAAGGAAGTGGCTGGTGTGCCAGAGGATGTGGGAGTACTTCCCAATCTGCTAGGAGCTCAGGAGGCTGCCAGGCATTGATGAGATGCAGGCACTGTAAAACAAACTGAAGTTTGCACCTATGGGTCTTTAGAGAGCTAGCTCATTGTCATCTGAAAAAAAATACGTCTAGGAATACAGGGAACAGAAGAGAAAAACAGAAGAAAACGCATAGCATCAGTGCTCAAGAAGGGAAGGACAGTGATCCGATACCGACAGGCTGTTTAACCTGACGTCCTTCCCAGCCAGCATAATGGCAGAGCTAATATGGGATTCAATTAATACAGAGCTAAAGGATAAGAATGTAATTATTGCTAAGCAGTGAGGTTTATGGGAAATAGGTCATGTCAAGTAAACCTGATTTCATTCTTTGATGAAATTAGAAGTTTGTTTGACAAAAGTAGCAGGTGAGAGACTTCTTTCCATAAGCCAGTGGCTTAGTGGAAAACAAGCTTCTGATTTCAAACTATCCCCTTACAGTGTAAGTAGAGCCCATCTTTGAGAGACTAAGAAACAGCTAACAGGGAAGATAAAGAAAGTAGTGCTGCTTTCGAATAGTCAGTGAGCAGGGGACTTGGAGTAGTCCTTAGCATGAAGGTCAATGTTTCTGTCAGTGGTCTGGAGACAACTACATGACTCCAGGGCTCATGGGAACCCCCAAAATCCCTGTTCCCACCACTAGAGGCAGCCCAATACAGCTAACCCACATGACTGACTCTGCTCAAAACATTGCCTCCTGGTAGGTTGTGTGCAGTTCCTGGAGCAGCCGACTATGGCCTTTGTCCGACTAAATGAGGCCGTCTTCCTGGAATCTGTGCTGGAGGTCCCAATTCCTGTCAGATTCATCTTTGTGCTGCTGGGACCGAGCCAGGCCAACATGGACTACCATGAAATTGGCCGCTCAATCTCCACCCTCATGTCCGACAAGGTGAGGAACTGATGGGCGGTGACACTGGCACAGGCAAGGGAGCTTCGATAGGTCCTCAGAAGTCAGTCCTGGAATGGGAGTGCTCAGAGATGCTGTGCAAAGGCCCAGGTGGGGCAGGCAAGCATGATCACCTGGGATTTTTAAGAGCAGCCTGGCTTAACCAAGGTAGGATGTTCCCAGACACTGGACTGCAACAGAGTGTGCCAGGATGGGTGAAGAAAGAGGCTGTGTATGAAAGCAGGAGCAAAGGACTGCCCAAGGTGAGAGCGGTTCTGTTCATTTGACATCTCACAGAGAGGAGAGGCTGAGCGGTGCCTGTGACCATAGTGCCTGGCCCTGGCCACACTGACAAAAAGACCCAGCGATGCCCAGGGATTGTTGTCAGGCGTTTGGATGAAGCTTTCTAGCTGAGTGCTGTGGCTGGGGCATCCATGCAGAGGAGCACTTCCATGCAGAAGGAGAGATGAGGCAGGAAGGTTTTTGTGCCAAGGATGTGCACTGCTAGAAGTTCCCCATCTGGCTAGATGGCAGGAAAGTGAAAATAATTGTCCTGGTAAGGAGTGAAAGGCAAAGAAAAGACAATCTGGACATCTGCTGCATACATCCAGGGCAGGAGAATCGTAGGCTCACAGGATCCTCCTGGCTGGTGCCATTTAACTATAGCTGAGTAACAAACTTTCCTGTCTTGCCGCCAGTGAACAGCTCTCCCTGAACTGGGGAGTAAAAGGTCCACTCAGAGCATGTGGCTTGTGGGCAACCAGGGCTCCCAGCTGAAAGATCCTTTCCCAGGAATTGCACACAGCTCAGCTGAGCCCATGTTTTTAGCCAGAAGAGGTGTGGTACCATGCTCCAGCACTGCGTAGCTGAGTAACAAACTTTCCTGTCTTGCCGCCAGTGAACAGCTCTCCCTGAACTGGGGAGTAAAAGGTCCACTCAGAGCATGTGGCTTGTGGGCAACCAGGGCTCCCAGCTGAAAGATCCTTTCCCAGGAATTGCACACAGCTCAGCTGAGCCCATGTTTTTAGCCAGAAGAGGTGTGGTACCATGCTCCAGCACTGCGTCTGTGGGCTGATCTCGCTCATTTGAGCCTCTGTTGCGGGAAGAGGGGGGCCAGCTAGAGGGGGCCCAGCTAGAGGGGGGCCAGCTGCCGCAGCCGGGGCTGGCCCTGGCACGGGTACAC
>NW_008593925.1:0-14388 GCF_000691845.1 Merops nubicus | reverse complement strand
CTGGCGCCATGAACCGAGTACGGTGTCATTTACAGGTTGGAGCTGTGGCTCCAGGGAGTCTGTGTGCTGTGGGGACCTTAGCTGTCCTCTACCTGCTCTACAGGCTGTTCACTTGTTCGTCTTCCTCTCCGCCTCTGCAGGCACATACCAGAGGCAATGCAGCATTTCCACCCATTTGCCAGCATCTCTCTGCCTATCTGCAGAGATAGGCAGATCTGTCCTGTCTCCTCATGGTCTCCTTGGAGTCCTTCCTTGTCATCTCACCATTGCTGTCAGGAGTATCTCCCCTTTTCTGCCTGGTTTCCCTTGCACAGCCTCCCTCATGCTGTAGACATCCCACGTGGACATCCCTGCCTCTCCCACATGGAGACTCCCAAGAATCTCTTAGGTCCCTGCTCAGCTCCTGATTCTTGTGCTTTACCTGTGGTGCTTTAGGACTCCACCAGCTTCTCCCTCACAACAAACCCAAGTCCAGACTATGTGGATATTGGTCTGTTGCAGAGTCCTAATTTTGAACGGCAGGGACAGGGAAGGTCTTTCACCTCCATGGTCTGTGGCCTGTCTTCTGATACATCTCTGAGCTGGGCTCTGAAGGAGAGCCCTGCAGGACTCAGCAATGGCATGCAGATCTTGGAGTGAGAAGGATCTCGGTCTGATGCAGCCACAGCGATCTGGTGTGAACAGAGGCACAGGCTGGCCAGGTGTAGCATCTGGCCTAGGGAATGAGAGGCACCAGGCTAGCTGGGAACTACAGACCTGGTTTTGATTGATGGAGAGGCCCAATGAGGGGCACCCTGTGGGCTGGCAGAGCATGCAGCTGGCAGAGATGCTGCAAGAGAACAATCTTGGGAAGGGACAGTGGGCCTTGAGAAAAGCAAGAACAGGGAGGTCACTGGAAAGGATGGATAGGGAAGGGAGGAGAGACGTGGGATTAGTTGAGGAGCATTGGGCGGAGGGACGATAAGGAGAGAGTCAGGAGCGTGGGTCACAGAGTGGCAGTAGTGAGACACGTAGTGGGTCGAGGGGGTGGGATGTTACTGTAAAGTCACAGCAAGCATTGTGTTTCCAGGAAGTAGGAAGCTGAGTGCAGTTTTGGTCTGAGCCTTCTTCTTCTCTTTTTCTGTGCCCCTCCCAGCACTTCCATGAGGCTGCATACATGGCAGATGACCGTCAAGACCTCCTCAATGCAATCAATGAGTTCTTGGACTGCAGCATTGTCATCCCTCCCTCGGAGGTGGAGGGGAAAGACTTGCTCAAATCCATTGCCACCTTCCAGAAGTTGCTGCTGAGGAAGAGGAAGGAGAGGGAGCAGAAGTCCATGAAAGAGGGAGCTGTCCAGGAAGCCAAAGGTCTCTCCACTCACATTTGGGCAAAAGAGTCTGTGCCTAGTGCCCTGCGTGCTTTAGTGGGTCCTCCCCTCACAGAGCCTGGCAGAGGGGTGAGCGAGGCCTGGCTCCTGCAGTGGGCAGCGGAGAGGGAGGCCAGTGGCTGTGGGTAGCTGGGGGCAGCAGGAGGCAGCGGCATGTGCAGTCGCTGAGGCCACACCAGGTTAGCGCTGCTGGAGGAAGGTCTCCATGGGGTACGTGGGAGAGGGACAGCCCAAGGTGGACCTGCGTTGCTCTGCTCAAGCCCTGCCCTCTGTGCACCTCCAGAGCTGTGTGAAGTGAAAGCTGAGGAAGAAGAGGAGGAAGCTGAGGACGACCCTTTGAAGCGAACCGGGATATTTTTTGGAGGTCTGGTTCGGGACATAAAGCGCAGGTACCCCAAATACCTCAGTGACATCAGAGACGCCTTGCACAGCCAGTGTCTCGCAGCCGTTCTCTTCATCTACTTTGCTGCTCTCTCTCCTGCCATCACCTTCGGGGGACTCCTAGGTAATGGGCCTGCTTTCTGGTCTGCTCTTTGCACGCTGGGACACTGGCTGTGTCTGTGGTGCTGTGCTGGGGTGGGCTTCGGTGCTGCTTGCTCAGGGGGAGCGGCAGTGCCGCGCCTCGGCTGCTGCCTTGTCCCCTCCCTGCCACCTGGTCTCTCCAGCCGCGGCTCCCCGGACTCCCTCTGTGCTCCCTGCCCAACACAAGGGACCTCTGACTGAGGGGACGGGGACCTGCCTCCTCTGTCTGGAGCCGTGTCTGCAGCCTGCCTGCCTGTGGTGACAGTGCCTGTGTCTTGCCTATAACACTCACACATTGTTCTCTTTCCCAGGAGAGAAAACTGAGGGTCTCATGGGGGTCTCCGAGCTGATAATCTCCACCTCGGTTTTAGGGATCCTCTTCTCCCTGCTTGGAGCCCAGCCGCTCCTGGTCATTGGCTTCTCAGGGCCTCTGCTGGTGTTTGAAGAAGCTTTTTACAAGGTACATGTGAGGCAGTGTCTGTGCTTGACACCTGCTCGCTCTGGCCTTGCACTGGAGAGGACAGCTGGCATTTCTCCACTCTCCTAAGGGCCTTTGGTGGTGTGGACTCCTCAGGTCTTGCCAGGCTGCCCTCAGCTTGGCCAGGGCTGGCTGTGGCTCTGCTGACCCTTTGCAGGTCATGTTATAGGGGCTTCTGCCTCCCATGGCTGTGTTCCATGGGCTGACCCCCTTGAGGTGTGACAGTGGTAACAGCACTCCCCCACCTGCTGACTTCGGGCTGCTCAGCCCTCAGCTCTGTGCTGCAGCCCATCCTGGCACGATGAGCACTTGTAGCTGCAGCCTAAAATACTGACCTTGTTCTTCAGGCTTCCTTTGAAAACTGTTTCACAACTTTTACCTGTGTCCAGTTTTCCTTTTATTGGAACCCAACAACATTCAGTGTACCACCTATTTGGGATGTCCCACGTACATTACTCCCACCTCTCAGGATTAGCCCAAGGGTGTGTGCAGAGATATCCTGGCCACCTAGGACGGACATGTTTCTTTCTCAAGCAGCATGACCACTGTTAAAAGCATCCCTGTGTCACCATACCTCCAAGCAGTGGGTCTAATCCTTATCCTTTTTTCTGACTCCTAGCATGTGTGGGCTTTTAAAGCATGTTTTTTCCTACAGCTAGATTTTCACCATGGTGCATCAAGAGTTTGAGCTGGTGATGCCATTGCACAGTGGGAATTTCTCTGCTCTCCTGTGACCACACTTCTCACTGACTGCTTTTGCTTTGCCCCATCATGGGTACAAAGATGTACCTCTGCCCTGTGTGAGGACACTGTCTGTGGTGGTACTGGAGAAGGCTGCAAAGGGAGGGATGTGATTTGTGCTGGAAGTAGTTGGTGTTGCTATGTGTGGATGAGCAGAGGCAGTGACGGTGGTCTGTTCTGTGGTGACATCCTGGGTACTTTTCTCCACACATATAACTGTGTGTACACAGGGTGCTGTCTGGGATCGTGCCCCAGCTAACGTAGCCTTTATGCAGCAGGACACAGCAGGCTGCTCGGGCTCTTCTTTACAGGGAACAGGCTTGTGCTGTTGTGTGCACGGAGCAGTGGAGAGCTGTGTTGGAGTAATGGCACCTCCATATGGGTAGGATGAGGAGCATCATGCATAGGATGGCTTCAGCAGAGAGTGAAGGAGGTACTGTTACAAAGACTGGAGCAGAATAGACCCACTCGGTGTGAGCTGGCTCGTGTTAATGCAAAGTCTGCAACTTTATCTGTGACTCCAGCTCTGAATTCACTGTCTCTGTGCTGGTTGCACGAGCAGATGTAGATGCTTTTTTTCCAGAAGACCTTTTGATCTTAATGGGGAGCAGATGTGCGAGACAGCCTGAAGAGTCATGAGTAACTCATTCCCTTTTCCATTTCAGTTCTGCCAGACACAAGGCATTGAGTATCTGACAGGCAGAGTGTGGATTGGTTTGTGGCTCATCGTCTTCATCTTCATTATTGTGGCAGCTGAGGGAAGTTTCTTGGTGCGCTACATCTCGCCCTTCACCCAGGAGATCTTTGCTTTCCTCATCTCCCTCATCTTTATCTACGAGACCTTCTACAAACTGTACAAGGTGAACCTTCCCCAGAGGGGTGGGCTGCTGCATCTCTTAATCCCCCAGGAACCTGCTGCAGGAGGCAAGGGAACAGGGCCAGCTCAGCCACAGCTTTCGTAGGCGTTCTGCAGAGCAGTTCTTTGCTGGCCTCTCATGCCCCAGCCCAGCTGGCCCCTGTGCCACCACAGAGGGTGGCAGGATGAGCCCCTAATGTCTATCTCCCCTTCTCTTCCTGCAGGAGGCATTAAAGAGGGGCCACTTTTCTCTCCCCAGCCCTCTCCAGCTGGGTAGGTTGCGAAGCGAGGTGACAGATGCTGGGATTGTCCGTGCCCACCATCTACTGCCCTTACCTCCCCACAGAGCAGGACAACTCCACGTCCCCCTGCCCCTCCTTGGTGTGACAGTGCCCGCTGCTTCTCTCACCTCCCCAGGTGTTTGCAGAACATCCTCTGCTGAAGTTCTACCCACCGAATGTGCAGAGTGGCCTGAATGCCAGCATGCTCTCTGCGGATGCGATGTCCCTGGGAATCAGGATGCAGCCCAACACTGCTCTCCTCTCCCTCATCCTCATGCTAGGCACCTTCTTCATTGCCTTCTTTATGCGCAAGTTCAAGAACAGCCGGTTTTTAGGAGGAAAGGTAAGAAGTTTGCAAGACCCAGATGTTAAGGACAGGAGTTGTGCCCCAAACAAATAATGCTTCTTGCTACAGACCTTTGTTCTCCAGAGCATTTGAACCATTCCCCAAAGAAACACCACAGTCCCTTAAATACCGTGCAGGAGGGCTGGTAGCAGACCAGAATGGGCTGTTGATGGTATCTGCACTGTCCTGCTCCAGTGAGCTTTGCTGGAAAGTCCCCTGGGTCTTGGGAAAGCTCTGCTGGCTGCATACAAACCTGTTAAACTGGAATATAAGAGGAAGAACTTTCAACTTGTTCCTTTTGGACATCTCTGTATGTACATGCAGGAATCTGTTTAGTACCTGGAGCACCATCTGAACAGGCCCCTAGGAGCAATGAGCCAGTCACTCTAGAGTGGCTGAGGACTGTGTGTTATGTGGACAGCGAGACGCACAGCCCCATGGGTCAAAGCTGGGTTCACTTGCCCTGCTCATGAGCAGCACTCAGCTTTGCTGTGTTGCTTGACCCCATCCGGGACTTCGCTTTGCCACAGGCTCCCTGTAGCAGGGTGGGTGTATGGAGCTGGCCCGCTCCCTTTGCCAGTGAGGGTGTTTGTTCTGCAGGCTCGGCGGATCATTGGAGACTTCGGGATCCCCATCTCCATCCTGGTCATGGTGCTGGTGGATTACACCATCACTGACACATACACGCAGGTAGGCCCCAATGCTGCCCTCGGACCCCCTCCTGCAGCCCAGCAGCGATCCCAGTGGCACCGTGGCCTGCGCTCGTGCAATGGGGTTTTGGGTTTCCTACCTCTTTAGTCATAAAGGCACACAGCAAACCGAGACACTCCCCTCGTCCTTGCTCCCATGCTGAAGGGAATCTCCGAGGGTCTTGCTGAGACTGAGACCAGAGCTACAGGGACTGGAGAACCCTGGTATCCCTCTGGTATTCCAGCTGTTAGCAGGAGAGGCTTTAGGGGACCTTGTTTGTAGCTCTGCAAACTTGCAGTTGATCAACAGAACATAAACTGGTTATGCACACCGAAGGGGGTGGAATATAGAGTGGTTTCAGTGGGGTACTTGTCGAAGGTTTAGTACTTAACATGTTTATACTCTCCTTGATTATTGACTATTAAATATTTTGATCACTTTATTTCAAACACAACAATCTCTTCCGTAGTTTATGCACAAACTTAAATGTTATGAAACAAACCTATGCCAGAGGTTTCCTCCCCCCTCCCCCTGCCACCTCCAGCCCTGCTTTTTTAGCAGTGGTTAGTTTTGTTTGTTTGTTTTGGTGTTTTTTTTTCAACTAACACTGGGGAGAGGGTGAAAGGTATTTCCTGTTCAGCATGCAAGCTTTTTATCAACACAGCCCAAGGCTTAATGGAATCCAAATGCATTTTTATTCATTTAAATTCCAATGAAAAATCTGGGTTTACCAGACATTAGTAAAATCATGCACTTTGTTAGATCCTTTTCATACCATTCTACACTTCTACAATTAATATCAAAAGCATTATCACTGCAGTACGAACTCAGCATATGTACAAAGCTTTCAGAGAAAATGGTAGTTACACAGCTTAGCTCAAGTACAAGCATTCCAGGAATATTATTCATACTTACGCTGATTAACATAAATGCAAATCATAAACTCTCCCTGCAGAGCTCACACAGGCATATGGTAAGAGCTGCTGTAGAGCAGTGCAGAGCTGAGAGTTCAAATGCTGGTGAACGCTGGGTCAGGACGATGTACAGCTAGGAGTCTGCGTGGTCTCTGATGGAAGCACAAATATTCTCTCTGAACACAATCAGAGTGAGGTCATTTCCAGAGAATGGGGCAACTTCTGGAGTCCATGCTGAAAAAACAGTACTGAAAAATGTCTTAGAAGAGGCTTGGAAAAACTGGAAAGCCACTTCAGAGAAGGGTGGGCAGTTCAGGACACTTGACTTGTCCAAGCGGAGGTTGAGGAGCATTTTAACCATGGTCTGCAAACACTGACATGGTGGTGAGGTTCCTGAGGGAAGATACTTCCTTTCTCGCTTGGACAAAAACCAAGGGAATTCCCATAGCTGAAAGGAAATGAGACAGGCCCCTGTTTGGGGACATGGGATTTTTGTACTTCAAGGGGGTTATCCATGAGAAAGTCCTGCTTGGGTCACCGTGGCTGTCCCATCATCTGAGGCATGCAGACCAGGGAGAGCAGGAGAATCAAGGCTAGTCCTGTGTGAGGCTGTGGGCACGTGTGTATTGATAAGTAACTGCTGGGTTCTGTGGCTACACCACCAGAAGCTGAATGTCCCCTCTGGCCTGTCAGTCACATCTCCTCACAAGCGTGGCTGGTTCATTCACCCCATGGGCAGCAGTGGGACCTTTCCGATGTGGATGATGTTTGCTTCTGCCATCCCTGCCCTCCTGGTCTTCATTCTTATCTTCATGGAGACACAGATCACTACGTGAGTACCTTCCCTGCGAACACCAACCATCACTAACCCCTGGGCAAGCAAGGCTGGGATGGGTGCTGGTGCCTTTCGTGTGGAGATGCACCTGGCATCCCAGAGAGAGAGCAAAGGCATGATCCTGGCAATTTCAAACTGTACCTTCTTGGGTTCTCCCATTATCTCTTGGCTCCCCTCCTGGCATACAGAGTGGTGGAGACCTGCCTCCGCCAAGCACAGGAGGGAACCTCTAACCTGAGGTTGACAGTCACTGTCCCTCTCCTCAGCCATCTCCTTGTTCCCATAAGTTCTCTCTCCAGGGAATGAACATTGTTCCCAGCCACAGTGCTGTCCCTGGGCACTGGGCTGGGCCTGGCACTGACTTGGGCTCTTTTTCCTTCCAGGCTAATTGTGAGCAAGAAGGAGAGGAAGCTGCTGAAAGGCTCTGGCTTCCACCTGGACCTGCTGCTCATTGGCACCATGGGGGGGCTTTGCGCACTCTTCGGGCTGCCCTGGCTGACCGCGGCGACGGTGCGCTCCGTCACCCACGTCAACGCCCTGACGGTCATGAGCAAGGCCATTGCACCTGGAGAGAAGCCCAAGATCGAGGAGGTGAAGGAGCAGCGTGTGACCGGAGTGCTTATTGCTGCCCTTGTCGGTGAGCCTCTGCTCGGGTGAAGGAGCAAGAGAGGAGGTCAGGGCTGACCACTTGAATCTCCTGGCAGTGTCCCTGCCCCGTGGGCCACTTGCTGCAGGACTGCCCCCACTTGCACTCAGCTCCCCTCTGGCAACCTTCAGTACCCCCTGCCATGGTCACTCCATCTCTGCAACCCTTCCAGCTAGACCCCTCTTGACCTTCCTTTCCCTCACACCCCGGGACAGACAGACAGGAGGTGAGAGAGAGGAGGCAGCGGAGGTGGGGAGGGTCTGACACGAGACACGCGATGCCCTGAGCTCTGTCTGTGCAGGTTTGTCCATTGTGATGGGGAACATGCTGCGGCAGATCCCGCTTGCTGTGCTCTTCGGCATCTTCCTCTACATGGGGGTTACGTCGCTCACTGGCATCCAGCTCTACGAGCGGCTGCTCCTGATCTTCATGCCATCCAAGCACCACCCTGACCACATCTATGTTGTTAAGGTGAGTCAAGCGGGGTTGCAGGGAAGCAGGTAATGGGGAGCAGAGGAAGAAGAGGCAAGTGAGGGGAGGGTGGTGCTTTACCAAAATGATGTTTGCCTTGGTGGCCCCTCTTGGCTTCAAGTTTGTGCCAAAAAGTGAGTGAAAGTGGGACTCTAGGACAGCATGCTGACAGGCTGCATACAGGAGTGTATTGCCAGGCTGTTGTATGGACAGACTGTTTATAGGAGTGATGCATTGTTTGTGTGGCTGTAGGGCCACTGCCCTGCCAGGTGGGTACGCTGCTAGGTTGCTCAGAGGCTGAGGTGTTACAGGGTTCTGCCTTGCTGGAGAGTACAGGCAGGCAGAGCATGGAACAGTGTTGTGTTACTGCACTGTTCTATGCAGAAGGGTTTTGTTTTACCAGTTGGGTCTTCATTCTTATCTGTGTGAAACAACACTGTGTTCTTAGACTGGATTTACCTCCCTAGGTGAAGACCTGGAGAATGAATCTCTTCACCTGCATTCAACTAGCCTGCATTGTGTTGCTGTGGGTGGTGAAATCTACGGTGGCATCCTTGGCCTTCCCCTTTGTCCTGATAATGACGGTGCCCTTGCGACGCTTCGTGCTGCCCCGCTTCTTCCACGACAGGGAGCTCAAAGCGGTAAGCAGATGACTGTCCTCACAGTCTAGCTTGCAACACTGGGGTGAGGTTGAGGAGACTGGACAGTCTGAAAGGCTGGGAGATCCTGGGCCGGCAAAGCCTTGGCTTTCCCTGCGGTTGTCTGGAGTTCTTTGTCCAACAGCAGTAGGTGGGTGGCTGGCTTCCTCAGAGCTTGTAGCTCTAAGAGTGCAGTGTGGGGTGGATGGGCACCTTAAGGCAAGGAAATGGAGGATCCTATCATGCAGAGGCCTGGAATAAGGGTTTCCTCTTCCATTCTCTTGCCCATTTATCAAGAGACGCCCCATTTCCCCACTGAAACAGCAGCAGGGATAGCCCGGCAGCACAGTGCAGTGTGTGGCTGCTTGGCACAGGAGCACGTAACCACACTACCAGGGAGCTGGCAGCTCTTCTGCTACTGCCAACATCCTGAGCTCCTGTTGGGGGGCAGCCTGGAGCAGCACCCAGAAACACCCAAAGCCTCAGTGATGGGACACTGTTAAACAAGAATGTTTACAGGAAGAGGCATCAGGGTGGGAATGCATAGATGGACATGAGAGGCAAAAAAGGAGCCTGTTGGGAGGGGGAGGAGCAGGAGCTTTGCTGTGCCAGCGCAGCCCAGCTGCTTGCCTGGCTGCACACCGCTCCCTCGGTGCCAGGCCTGGCCCCGCGCGGGGCTCGGCTGCGGCCCTCAGAGCCCGGTCTCTGCCTCTCCCCAGCTGGACTCAGAAGACGCGGAGCCAAACTTTGACGAGGATGGCCGGGACGAGTACAACGAGCTGCACATGCCTGTGTGAGCTGGGAGCTGCCCGCCCCACTCATGGGACAGGCCACTCGTGCCTGCTCGTCCCTCCCGAGGACTAACTGGAGACTTGCTGCGAAGCACATGATCTCCTGCCTGGACCGAGGAACGGCTGTTCCATAGCCCCACAGGAGGCAGCCCCGGCTCCTGCTGCCCCTTCACTCGCTCAGCAGAGGCTGAGTCTCTCTCCTCTTGGACCTTGTGGGCTGAGAGATGCCTCTCACATCCCAAGCTGTGTGGGCCCTGAGTGCCTGTGGGTCAGGAGTCTGCCCCCTCCCTGCTGGAGGCAGTCTGTGCCTGGTCTCCAGGTGGTGAAGGGGAGACTTGCCAGCTGGTGCCACTGTGTTCCCCTCTGCTACCACGAAACTTGGGTGTCTCAGCACTACATGCCACAGGGATGGGCTGGGTGCTGCCCGTGGATGGCCAGTGGGCATCTCCCAGGTCAGCAGCCTCCTTGCTCAACTGGTGGATACCTTGCTCCTGCTCCGTCTGCCCTCTTCCAGGAGTCCTCATGCTGGGCCTGTGCCACAGCCCCTGCCCCCCAGGGCTGCTGCAGCATGGCAGACAGACAAGGAGGGACCAGCACCCTGGCCCTGTCCTCCAGACCATCATCTGCCTAGTCACCCTCCTACAGGACTGTTTTCAGCTCTTGTTCAGCATGGGAGAGGCAGTTTGCTTCCTTCCAATTTTCCCAGCCCTCTTCCCAAGAGAAAACTGCATGGGGAGGGGAGGCTGGGCACAAGCAGGTATCCTGAAACCTCATATGCCTGCCCTCTTGCAGGGACTAAGAGGAGTCCTTTTCCATTCTGCACCTCTGCAAAGGTTGCAGGAGTAAAAACTCATCACAGGGCTGCATCCAAGTTCCTGATCCCTCCATTCTTGTCCTTGAGAACAAACCACATTGAAAAAGCTATATAAGAGGTAACAGTGCTGGAGCACAAAACTGTCCTTTGTGTCCCTTCCCTTTCCCTGTGCAGTGATCCACTGAAGCTGGTTCCCTGACCCCTACAAGGAAGCCACTGAAACCTCCAGCCCCAACTGTGCTGCCATACCTGGGTGACCTTTCATGTTCTGGGGTGCCCTCCAAGTGAGATAGAGCAGTGTTTAGCATGCCAGCACTCAGCCCCTGTCACCTCTGGGCAGCTCTGAACACCCTTCTGCCTGGCAGGGCTGTCCCTTGGGGTCTCCCTGGGCTGGCAGCCCTTGTTCAGAGCTGCCCCAGAAAGTGCTGATGGTGCCCTCGCTGCCAGTGGCAGCTCTGAGGGTAGTGCCAGAGGAGACAGGCACCCCAGCTTCTCCCTGATGGTCAGAGCTGGAGTGGCCTTGTGGAGGAGACTGGGATGCCTGCTTTGCTACTGGATGTGGGACAAGCCACTGCCCCCGTTCCCACTTACCAGCCTGGCTCCTGTGAGAAGTGGTGAGTGCTTCGTTACCAGGAGGGTCCAATGCCTTCCCTGGGAGGCTGCAGAAATATCCTACCAGAAAGAGAAACCTCCCCCCGAGGCAGGTTCCTGCTCCACAGCTGGCCCCCGCAGGGCATGGGGTGGAGAGACGAGTGTCTCTGTGTTTGTGGCCATGTGTGTCCTGTCCTCCCCGTGTAGTGTAGGAGGCCTGTTGTCGCTGTGCATTGTGACTCCTGACTGTAGTGGAAACAGCTACACCAATAAACTCTTCACAGGAACCATGTCTGGATCTCCACTTTTATTTGTTAATTTGCAATAAACTGATTAAAATTCCCTGGCACAAAACTATTTCTTGCCCATAACAGGAGCCAGTGAGAGAGCAAACTCCAGATGGAGTGGAGACTGTCACCTTGTCACCAGCTACCAGCATGGGGGTGGGCACTCCACCAAGCAGCCTGGTTGCTGTAGAGCCCCTGTGGTGGCTGCTGGAAACAGGAGGCTGAGCCCCATATATAACCAAAAACACATACTCATCCCTGCTTGCATCCATACACACATGCATGCATGCATGTGCCTGCATGCTCAGCAGCACACACTGCCCATCTCTTTACCCAGCTACATGCAGAATGGTAGGGCCATGGGCTGAGCATAGAAGAAACATCTCATTAAAGACACATTTCTTCCATGCTTTCTTCCCAGGCAGGAGCTGAGTGAGGCCCTCGTGAGCTGCTGGCTGCCTGCAGCCCACGTGGTGGTAGGTTGGATGTTGTGCTTTCCCGGGTGCTGCTGCTGGGAGTAGGTGGTTGTCTGACCACCTGTGGTCAGGGTTGCTGGCTGCTGCTGGGGCTGGCTGCTGCCACGGAGGAGGTGGCAGAGGGCTGAGCCCACTGGGGTGCAGAGTTGGTGGCCAGGCCACTGCTGAGCTGGGCTTGCTGTGGACTGGGTAATGCCTGGCCTCGCAGCATCCTCTCCAGTTCCCAGCAGTGCTGTTGAACCTGTGAGGAAGAGGAGGCAGCATGAGGAGGTCAGCTCCTGAGTATCCATGTGGGCTGGATGGGAGCATCCATTAATGTTTCCCGCAGGCTGTTCTGCTATGCTAAGAAACACTCCCTCTCCCATTCCCCACTCCATGAACTCTCCTTACTCCGTGAACTCTCCTTCCTCACACATGAATGCCCGGGGCTGCCCAACGGGCCGTCAATTTGGACTGGCCATAGCTCTACTGAATCCCATAAGACTCACATCTCCACCTGGATGTCTGGCCCTTTCCGTGTGGCTCCCCGGCCCGTGGCAGTGCCCCCACTGTCACCCTGGGAGGCAGGGCAGGGAGCACAAGCGGAGTCAGCACGCGTGCCTTACCCCATCAATCCTCCAGCTCCAGCAGCCAGTCTGCCACCAGGACACTGTGGCGGTACTCCTCCAGCTCCAGGCTCTTCTGCAGCTCCTCGGCCAGGGCAGCGCAGTGCCAGCGAGCTCTGCCGTGGCCAAGCTCTGGTAAAAGACGTTGGGGACTAGCTGCAAGACCTTCACGAAGGGCCCCACACCAGCGAAGTCGTGCAGATCACACAGGCTTTGGGGGCTGAAGACCTGTTCTCTGAGGGGGCCGCTCTGCCGATGGGCAAAGAGCTGTGCAGCCAGGTGCGGGAAGGATGCTGGGGGGGGAATTGCTGGGGGGATGGGCAGCTGGTTCCTTGTGCATGTACAAGTTCTCACAGAGTGGGACCACCACCCTGGCATCAAACCTCTCCTTCAGCATGCTCAGGTGCTGCAGGGAGGAGGCCAGCCAGCCCACATAGCTGGCCACGTCAGGGCTGGGTGAGCCGGGCTGGCCCTAGGCGAGTGTCTGCAAGTGCTGCCAGCTCTCCACCTGCCCCAAGGGGCTCTGTGGCAGCACCATGGTACAGGCTGTGCAGGTTGAAGCCCTGCTGGCACTGCTGCACATGCCTCACAAAGGTGCTGATCTCCCCTTCAAGGGCAGAGTAGAGGGCTTCTGGGTGGCCACAGTGATGGAGAGGAGGCAGCCAGGATTACAGCTCACCCACGCAGCCCTGGGCCATGGATGCGCTGGAAAACAGAGTGCACCAGGATGCAGTGCACAGGCTGGTGCAGGCAGGATTGCTGGGGGTGGGGCATCTGGTTTGGGTCACACGTGTGGCCTCAGCCACCAGCCTGCTTCCAAGGGCTGTTGTGCTGCTTTGAAGGATGTGACATCTGGCCAGCTTGGATGAATTGGTCCGAGTTGCTCTGCTGGAGAGGAGACAGCTGTTGGGTTGGGAGAAAAGCAACAGGGATGGGCTGGGGTGAGAGGAGTGAGGGAGCTGCAAGGGGCACTGCTACTTTAATGGGACCAGAGGAGGAGGGAGCTGCTGCTGGGTGCTGCCATGCCAGGAACACACTGGACCACAAAATGCTGGGACAGCATGGGGAGAGGAGGAGAGAGGCTGCCTGCAGTCCCAGGAGATGCTGCTGCAGGTGGAGGAAGAATACCGTGGGTGTCCACAGTCCCCCAGCTGCCCAGAGGATGCTCTGGGATGGGGAAATTGTCCTGTTCCCTGGAAGGGGATTCAGTTGTGCTGGACCAGGACTGCGCTCTGATCAGCAGTTTCTCCTCCATTTTGCTGTTTAAGAAGAGGTTTATCTTTACAAAAGTAAGCAGCCACCCTTGCCTGTCTAGAGAACTAGAAATAGCAGATCTGTTCCCAAAACTATCAACCACATTATTTTAAACCACTCTGTGCTTAGGCAAACTATTTGGGTTTCTGGTTTTGCCACCTGGGTTCAAGTACACGTTATCTTCTCCAGCTATTTTTATTCTCAGCAGCCAGGAGGGGCTGGCACATCTCTGTTGTGAAATACCACTGACACCCATTCACATGGCTGTATGGCTGGGAAGTTAAGGAAACTGCTGGCTAAGACCACCCCCACAGCAAAACTGTAAATCAATGCCACTGATAAAGTTTCCCCTTTCCCCTGTGTACCTGGAAGTCCTCACCTGGGCTTTGCTGTGTTTTTCAGGCACTCTAACTTCATTAGAATAAATTTTAAAATCGTTTTTCCTCTTTCTCATGAGGAGGGGTTTGCACGCTCTGCACCTGGGAGGGGGACAGGTCAAAATGGCAGGAGGCGGCAGCACGGCAGGTTCCTCACACTGCAGGCTGGCCAGGGCAAGAGCTGCTTTGTTTTCATTCACCCTCCCCAACAAGCGTCTGCAAGTGGGTTTGTTTAAATGTGAGTTGCACCAGTTGACGGATAGCAGAGCTGATGCTGAGGACGATGCCTGCGTGTGAAGCCCCAGAGACCAGCCATAGAGCAGCCCCAGCTCACGGGTGCTGGGTATGGCTCGCTGTTTGCAGAAGCTGAGAACCACCAGCGAAGACCCCCAGCCACACTCCTGGA
>NW_008593924.1:0-3191 GCF_000691845.1 Merops nubicus | reverse complement strand
GTGATAAAATATGCTTTAATTTTCAGTTATTTCAGCTAGTAAATATGTGGATGTGTATGGTTTGTAGGTAAGATACCACAGACTTAAAAGCATATTTTTATGGAACTAAACTTCTTGTAACAAATAGACTCTTTGGAGTGTGAGATTTGTGAAATAATGTATATTTTGTGAATGCTGCAAGCAAAATGTTTTTGAGAAAGGGCATCAAACTTTAGGCCTCAAAGTACCAGTCAAGAACAGAAATTCAAACAAATGTTCTTGTCCAAAAGAATAGCATTTAACTAGTTCCTTATTTTATTTTAATCAACATTGGGTGCTGAAAATAGATTTCTGCCTGGACCAAAAGCCCCATTTTTTTAATCTCTGGATTGAGACATCAATTGCATCTTCCTCTTTTCAGGGGGAATGTATCAAGTTGTAGCTTAAAGCTCTGTTTTCAGTTATAATGATTACGCAGCTGGTGTATTTCTGTATATTTTAAGAAAAACATAGCAACCTACATGTTGTTTTCCTTTTGTCATGGTTACCTTTACCAGTAATTGCTCTTCTCTGGAGTGTGCGTTTCCCACCAGAGGGAGCCGAAGCCAAGAACTGTCAGATTTTCATAGAATCATTTCATAGAAGCATTTAGGTTGGAAAAGACTGGTAAGACCGAGCTCAGCCGTTAACTTAACCCTGCCTAGTCCACTTCGGAACCATGTCCCTAAGCACCACGTCTACACATCTGTTAAATACCTTCAGGGGTGATGGCTCAGCCACTTCCCTGGGCAGCTTGTTCCAATGCTTGACAACCCTTTTGGTGAAGACATTTTTCCTAATATCCAATCTAAACGTCGTATGGTGCAGCTTGAGTTGGCTTTTAGATTCCTAGGGGGTTCCCTGCTCAAAGTCCTCCCTTACACTTCACAGGGCTTTGGATTTGGGCATCTGTTCTCAAGTTAGCTTGGGAACAGATGAGGATGGGGTAGGAAATCAGTGACCCTCCCTGTGCTAAGTTATGACTTCTTTTGGGAACCATCACTTCAGTGTCAAAGCAAGCAAAGCAAAACCTTGTGATGTACACGTCACCATTCTTTGGGGTTTATGTATGCTGTTCTCTGTAACATGAATAAGGACACCAAAATTGTATAAAAGAGAAATAACTTTGAGAGTAAACTAGTTATCCCTGAGAAAATTATGCCAGGTAGAAGCAAAGGTGAATAGGTCATCTGTGTCTCTAAAAGGAGATCTCTCAAAATTCCTGACTACAAACAGGCTGGAGGTTATTTCTTCTGTATATTAAACTGACACTATGTTTATCAATAAATAAATTGGCTGAAAAAGGATAGAGGGTGTAGTTTATACATATCATGTTTTGGTTTTGTTTAGCTCAGAAATATGTCAAGTGTCTGAAGTGTTTATTTTGACTGAGAATTTTGGAACTAAATGTTTAAGTGTTTCCAAGCTTACATATCTTAATTTTTCCTTAAAAATGAGGAGTATTTTGGCATATTTCAATAGATCCATTTTTTTGTGATGATATACTGAAGAAGGTTCTGATTTTTTTACTCAACTGTTTTTTCATCCAGCTCAGCTGCAGTGGTTTCCTGAACATACATTGATAGAAGCTTGTTAAAATGTAAGGCATTTTTCAATTATATCAAGCTATGTTTTCATTATTTCATGTAAAAGACCTAGGCCTCTAAAATTATTTTAAATTAAGTCTTAGCGCTATGGTGAACAGGTCGGGAGCCTGACAAACCCCATAAAAAGCAATCTAAAAAAAATTCTTGAGAATGTTGATATAGCTAACTTATTTATCAATAAACATGAGGGATCAACACATAAATCTGCTCGCCTGGGGTGTGCCAGTACTGACATGGGCAATGAACTCCCACGGTTGGTTTTTTTTTTTGTGGTAAACAGTTGTTCAAGGTGAGAGGAAGTTTATTGTTCTTGGTTTTCTTTCTCTTTGTTAAATCATAAGATCAATTTATATTTCAACAACTTCTAATAAAAATCTCCCTTTCACTTAGAGGACAGGAGGAGTGCTGATCCTTCTGGACAAATGAGACTCTTTCCACGTTTCCTTCTGCACTTGTAATAAGTCATCCACAGAGAAATAAGTAGATGCTGAGGCATGGAGATTAAGAGCCGAAAGGTGATAACAGCTTCTTGTATCATTTCTGAGTTGTAGCTGACCATAAGAACATAAACAGTCTTTAAACAGGTGGAGTTGACTTCTTGGAAAGAAGGCAGGAAAGCTCACATAGTTAATTGTAGCTGAGCAATCATATACAAAGCTGCTCCTTATTGCCTCTAAGCTGCTCGCTACTTGCTCAAGTCATTTGTAATTTCCAGTGCTGTGGCATCCTTTGACCTCTGCAAAACCATTAGTCTGTTGGTCATAAGAATTATGACCAATGGAGGACATTGAAACTTTCCCAGATCATAGCCAGGTTTGCATTCTACACCACCAGTTGTGGGTAAAGAACTTATTAGACCTCCTATGGGATTTTTTTTTTCAAATTGAAAATCTTGTTCTACAAAAAAGGTAACAGTCACATCAGATAACCTCAATTTCAGTTCAGGTTTCTGTTCCTTGCCAGTGTTTTGTCATGTCCTTCAAAGGAACGTGCATTTTTATATCAAATTGCTGTCTAATGGACTTCACTTTATATATCACCTTAGAGTTTCCTCAGAAGTTGCCATATATACTGGAACATGAGTTTTTTTAATGTCTGGATCCTATATCTAACTTAGAAAGGGCTCATTATCCATATTTCAGCATTTCAGAGAGGAGGACTTATTTCTGTATTTATTTTGCTGTCAATTTATTTAAATGATGGCATAACTTGTCAGGATTTTTAACAGGCATTTTACAACATTTAAACAGGAATTAATCTGTCAAATGTAGTAATTAAAAGGACCAATGTAAAAATTTCAAAAATATTAGCAAGAGACTCATAAATTTGAAAAATAAAACAAACCTTAAATTATGCAGTTTACAGTTGTACATCTTCAGCAGTGGCTGTTGGATAAATTACAGTGCTGTGTGACACTTTGAATGTGTACTTTAGGATTTCCTTAATTAAAGAAAATAGAAGGGGAAGAAATCCTACAACTTCTTTAGAAGAGGAGATATATTATAATTTCTTTTGGATGCAGTTAACTAGCTATAAAATGACCCTTCTCTTTCTTTTTTTTTTTTT
>NW_008593923.1:0-1579 GCF_000691845.1 Merops nubicus | reverse complement strand
CTCCCAGTTGCTGGAAGGTCACAACCCTATTCCAAGCGTCAAACCACAACAACCTGTGAACTCTCAAATGAAATATAAGTGTGATATCATAAGCCCCTCATGGTTTTGTTCTCTTTCCATAGTATTTCTGATTGACAAGTGGAAAGGATTAAAGGATCATATATGATTTGTCCAGTATATGGAAGCCCAGTGCTCTATGTCAGTACATCCATGACCTCTTTAAGTGACGATTCAGCATTTCTTCAAACAAATGTCACTACTTCCTCGATTTATTCTGATCTTTCGTCTTACTTCTTTCTCAATCATTTCAGTTGTACCCATACAAGTTCTAGCATGTGATGCATCTCCCCCAGCCCAGATTAATTTTTCTTACTTTTTGTTAGCTGTCTGCTCTGATTTCTGCTGCAACCAGGTAAGTTGTCTAAAGAGATGCATTTTTGCAGTTGTGCTATCCAGGATGGGAGCTAGTTTTGATTTCCTCAGAAATAACTCTTCTGTCCCTGACCTCTGTCATTATGGACTCAAGAAACTGGGAGCTCTTTGTGATTCCACTTCTGTAGGTCCCAGCTATATTCTGGCTTTATTCTTGGGGCAAGACTGAGAAGTGCACCACCCCAGTCATTCCCTTCAAAGAAAACTTCTTCCTCAGTGAATACGTTTCCATGGAGATTAAATCTGGCATGAGGGACAGCTGGTGTTTTCCAGAAAGGACCATAATTGCATGAGAAAAAGACCAAGATCCTGGTTCTTACATCCCATCAGGTAGGAAGTTGTGTAACACTTAACAACTTCATGAATAGCAATTCATCACAACTTTGAAGTATTTGTTTGGAATTAATGCAGCCTTTACCTGATTTCTTACTTTGTATCTAGCTCTCTAAAAGTCTAAGTTCTTCCTGAGTACTGCCAATGACACCACTTATGCTGAAACAGGTAATGAAAATACACTTCTCTTGGATGTGATTTTTTTTTTTTTTTAATAATTGTATTGTTCTGATCTTGCATGTCTCACATCTTTGCAATTTCCTCAGCAGTCTAGGCAAAAGTTATACAACTGGGCCATATCAATTTGGGCTTTGAATCCTTGGTTCTAGGCAGCTAAACCTCGGTGGAGGGAGAAAGGTTACAGGGACAAGGGGTTACAGTAAGCTTCTAGCCCCTTGTGTGACAAAATAGGATCTATGAATTTGATATCAAAAAAGATGGCTTCATCTTAGTCTGTGAAATAATAAATTGGAAGCACAGTGAGTAAGATATGTCTGTCTTGTTTAGATTCTCTTCTTCCTGGAGAAAGTCTTGTACTATTAACACTAATAAACCCATATTGGTCTTCTGAATAATCTCTTAGCTATTTGATGTACTTCACAATGAAGGAGTGAAATCATGTGGAATGTTACTTATCTGAAATGTGATAGGCTAATATACAGAAAAATAAAATTTCTTCTTTAGTACTGTGGAATTCAGTCTGGTTTTTTACAGTGGTGAAGTTCCCCTATGCAACTACTCACACAAAAGTCAATATTGCTTGTGATTCTTGTTTAGCTTTGCAATCAGATTTTCTGATTTTTTTTTTTTTTTT